>NC_053025.1:555367801-555495169 GCF_003073215.2 Triticum urartu | reverse complement strand
GTAATACAAATAAAACCCTATTATGCCCCCAACAATCCTAATAAGGGCATCCATCCTTGCTAGTATTTAGTTGAACAAGCCTATTAAAAGATAATGTGTGTTAAATGCTTTTAATGTTTTTTGGAATTAAATAAAGTGAAAATAAAACAACATGTAAATATTATTGCCCTAGTGTAGTTAAGTTCTATGCAAATGGTTTAAACCGCCTTTCACTGACACATGGTATCTCTAACTTAGCTAATCATACTATTTGCAACTTAGGAGGAATAATATATAAGCCATTCCAACTCAAAAGAAAAAAGGGAATCATCATCGATTCCAGCAATGCAGTAGGAGGTCGACGTATACTGGACTAGCAATTATGGTGTGTTTGGTTTGCTCGCATGGATTTGCCTACATGGCATCTGTGTCTCAGTTCAGCCTGGCCGAGAAAAAACAGACAAAAAGTCAACATCTGCATGTTGTTTGGTTACCCGCATGTAAACTTCTTGCATTAGGGAAGCAATTTTGGCATGTCGTTTGGTATCCTGCATTGGCTGGGCTGATGCAACTACATGGTACTTGGTTGCATACATGTAACGTGATTAAGAGTTAACAGCTACACATAACACATAGGGTTACATAATGCCATGGCGACTGCGGTGGACGGTGCCCGTGGCGCTGTGTCCGGCACGCTGAGCACAGAGTCGTGGGCGAGCGATCCTGTCGGCGGCGTGGCGAACTAGTTGCTAGCATCATCGGGGAAAGTCCACGTGGAGGGACGAATAGGAGGGCACTGAGGCCGACGACAAAGGAGGAGAAATGCAGTGCGCATGACATGGCATCGTCAGTGTAGGAGGACGACGGAGAGGAGGCCGAAAGGAACGGCGATGGAGAGGGCTCCAGTGTAGTAGGACACACGCACGGAGTGTTAGAGTTGTGTCGAATATTGTGTATAAGGTAGGTTACAGTTGCATTTGTAGTTGTATTTTGTTTAGATAGAATATGGAGTCGTGTCCAAATAGAACACTTGTATATAGCGATGGTAGACACACGATGTAACATATGCCAATATAATAGCACAGGCGCGCAAAGGGGAGCCAGCGGCGTGTGCCGACGTCCGGGTGGCCGGTGTGCGGTATTGTGATGGTGTCACGGGAATGAGCGCTCGTAGTCAGGCTTCGGGGATGTAGCCAAATCGGTGAACCTCATTAATAAATCTCGCTGTCGTGTCTTGTGTGATTGCTTGGTCCTCGGATGATCGACGGTATGCATTGGAATTATTCTAACAAGTGAGTAAACTCCTAACAAGTGGAGTTGATTCACTGATTTAGTTCTTCACGGGAGATGATCGTGTTTCAGCGGACGAAAGCGGCGGTCAAAGAAATCCATGGAAGCAGCGGGGTGTAATGTGTGCAAGCTGATGGCGATTTGTTCGGAGTCTCGATGAGATTTGATCGAAAACAGCGCGTCAGGAGAGTCATGCGGCGGTCGAAGCAGCGGGGCGTAATGCGTGCAAGCTGATGGCGATTTGTTCGGAGTCTCGATGAGATTTGATCAAAAACAGCGGCGTCAGGAGAGTCGTGCGGTGGTCGGTGAACGGATGATGGTGCGAGCGTACTCTAGGCGGGCATTGAGATCGTTGGCGCCTGGCGGCTCATTGGACAGGCAAGCCCAGGCGGGGCTGGACGAGCGACCCGTGGAGGTGGGCAGGCCAAGGCGTGGCAACGCGGGCAGGTACAGATGGCTGGTGAAGGACACAGGAAGCGCTACGAAGCAGCGGAACGAGTTTTGTTTTCGACCAAAAGATGGCCGAGTCCTCGTGCGACACGGACGGAGGCAGATCGAATCGGGAAGAAAAAGACCATCATGATACGATACGAAGCCATCGAGCAGAGCAGGGCAAAGCAAAGCTAGCATTGGTTCGTGCCCAGTAGGCAGAAATCAAAGCAGCAGTCCAAAAGTTTTTTGGTGAAGCATCAAGTACTAGTACAGGCGCTCTCGTGAGTAGCAAAATTCAATCAATCTGGTGTTTCTGCTGCTTGCACATGAGAAGTGTACCAGGGAGTTTGTGTTTTGCTAAGTGCACCTGGATTGCAGCGCATCGTGTCTGGAAGCTTGGATGTATTTCTTTTGTAGGGTCAGCCGTACAAAAAGTCATGGCGCCAACGGGTATCAGATTTGAGGTGAAGAAGTTCGATGAGACTAGAAACCTTGGGTTATGGCAACCAAGAGTGGAAGTTTTGTTGACACAACAGGGATGCTTGAAGACGTTGCGGGAAGTCATGTTAGCTAAGATGGAGTTATCATGTGATGGGTCAGAATTTGCGGGAGACGATTTGGGAGCCTCGAGCGTGTCCTGCAACTGAACAAGTTCGGTTAGGTCGGACTGGATATTCTGACGGATCGACGTAAGTCGGTTGGTACGGAAGACAGTGGTGGGATCGGCGACAACGACATAGGAGTGTGATGCTGATGGTGACCGACTTCTGGGGCGTGGAAACACGTGACACAAGCTCAAGGGCTTGTGTGGCTTCAACAAGACTATGGCGCGGGGTTGATTCAAGGTGATGTACACACGGAGCTTGAAGTCGACGGGGCGCGGGGTGGACTGATTATCTACCATGGAGTCATGTCGAAGGTGGAGCTGGACTGAGGGGCTACGGTGTTAGCATCCGGAGAATCGAAGCCTATTTCAGCAAGAAAAAACGAGTGACACGTAATTCGGATTGGAGCCAGTGGTCTGATGGAAGCGTGAAACTCGTCATTGGTCGGTGATGATCGGTGGTACTCTGTAGTGGGGGTTGAGTGGTGTGGGTTCGCGACCCTTGAGACTCGACCGGGACAGCAGAGGCTCGACGCGGTAATAGCGACGAGGCGTGCGGTACACATGGAACATGGAGACGGGTCAGTGCTCTGGTGGTCATACATGTGGTGAGACAACTGCGAATTTGACTCGGGATGACTACAAGCAACGGTGAAATTCCTTTAAGTTTCAGACAGGCGGTCAAGAAAAGAGCGGCGATGTTGAGTTCAGGTAACTCTTATGTGTGACACCTAATATGTGAGTTGTTCACTTCCACGCAGGTCAGCGATTAGTGTGTGATGACGTTGGACGGGTACTCTGGAAGTTGGGAGCACAGGCTAGAGTAAAGAGGAACTTAATTTTGCTCGAGCGTTGACTGTGGTCAAGAAAAAGGAGGGACTACAAGTTGCAGGTGGAGTCACATGGAGTCTTTGGAGTAGCAGCGATACTCATGGGATAAACTCAAGTCCAATGTACATGGAAGTTTGACGCATGGACGAATTCAAGGTGGTGAAGAATATTTGCCAAGGTGGAATTTGTTAGAGTTGTGTCGAATATTGTGTAGAAGGTAGGTTACGGTTGAACTTGTAGTTGTATTGTGTTTAGATATGATATGGAGTCATGTCCAATAGAACACTTGTATCCTAAGCCACTCATATATAGTGAGGATATACACACGATGTAACCTATGCTAACATAATAGCACATGCGCGTAAGGGGGAGCCAACGGCGTGTGCCGGCGTCCGGGTGGCCGATGTGCGGTATTGTGACGGTGTCACAGGGAGGAGCGCCCGTAGTCAGTGTTGGAAATATGCCCTAGAGGCAATAATAAATTGGTTATTATTATATTTTCTTGTTCATGATAATCGTTTATTATCCATGCTAGAATTGTATTGATAGGAAACTCAGATACATGTGTGGATACATAGACAACACCATGTCCCTAGTAAGCCTCTAGTTGACTAGCTCGTTGATCAATAGATGGTTACGGTTTCCTGACCATGGACATTGGGTGTCGTTGATAACGGGATCACATCATTAGGAGAATGATGTGATGTAAAAGACCCAATCCTAAGCCTAGCACAAAGATCGTGTAGTTCGTATGCTAAAGCTTTCCTAATGTCAAGTGTCATTTCCGTAGACCATGAGATTGTGCAACTCCCGGATACCGTAGGACTGCTTTGAGTGAGCCAAACGTCACAACGTAATTGGGTGGCTATAAAGGTACACTACAGGTATCTCTGAAAGTGTCTGTTGGGTTGGCACGAATCAAGACTGGGATTTGTCACTCCGTGTAACGGAGAGGTATTTCTGGGCCCACTCGGTAGGACATCATCATAATGTGCACAATGTGACCAAGGAGTTGATCACGGGATGATGTGTTACGGGACGAGTAAAGAGACTTGCCGGTAACGAGATTGAAGAAGGTATCGGGATACCGACGATCGAATCTCGGGCAAGTGTCATACCGCTAGATAAAGGGAATTGTATACGGGATTGATTGAATCCTTGACATCGTGGTTCATCCGATGAGATCATCGTGGAACATGTGGGAGCCAACATGGGTATCCAGATCCCGCTGTTGGTTATTGGCCGGAGAGTTGTCTCGGCCATGTCTGCATGACTCCCGAACCCGTAGGGTCTACACACTTAAGGTTCGATGACGCTAGGGTTATAGGGAATAGATATACGTGGTTACCGAATGTTGTTCGGAGTCCCGGATAAGATCCCGGACGTCACGAGGAGTTCTGGAATGGTCCGGAGGTAAAGATTTATATATGGGAAGTCCTGTTTTGGTCGCCGGAAAAGTTTCGGGTTTATCGGTAATGTACCGGGACCACCGGGAGGGTCCCGGTGGTCCACCAAGTGGGGCCACCAGCCCCAGAGAGTTGCATGGGCCAAGTGTGGGAGGGGACCAGCCCCAGGTGGGCTGGTGCGCCCCCCCACCAAGGCCCAAGGCGCAAGGGAGAGTGGAAGGGGGCAAACCCTAGGCTCAGATAGGCCTAAGGCCCACCTAGTGGTGCGCCCCCCTCTCTCCCCCCTTGGCCGTCCCACCTAGATGGGATCTAGGGCTGGCCACCACCCCTAGGGATGGAAACCTAGGTGGGGGCGCAGCCCCTCCCCTCCCCCTATATATACTTGAGGTTTTGGGCTGCCATAGACACGATTCAATCTCCTTCTTGGCGCAGCCCTACCCCTCTCCCTCCTCATCTCTTGCGGTGCTTCGCGAAGCCCTGCTGGAGTCCCACGCTCCTCCACCACCACCACGCCGTCGTGCTGCTGCTGGATGGAGTCTTCCCCAACCTCTCCTTCTCCCCTTGCTGGATCAAGGCGTAGGAGACGTCACCGGGCTATACGTGTGTTGAACACGGAGGTGCCGTCCGTTCGGCACTAGGATCATCAGTGATTTGGATCACGACGAGTACGACTCCATCAACCCCGTTCACTTGAACGCTTCCGCTTAGCGATCTACAAGGGTATGTAGATGCACTCTCCTTTCCCTCGTTTCTAGATTACTCCATAGATTGATCTTGGTGATGCGTAGAAAATTTTGAATTTCTGCTACGTTCCCCAACAGTGGCATCATGAGCCAGGTTTATGCGTAGTTACTATGCACGAGTAGAACACAAAATAGTTGTGGGCGTCGATATTGTCAATTTGCTTGCCGTTACTAGTCTTATCTTGATTCGGCGACATCGTGGGATGAAGCGGCCCGGACCGACCTTACACGTACTCTTACGTGAGACTGGTTCCACCGACTGACATGCACTAGTTGCATAAGGTGGCTAGCGGGTGTCTGTCTCTCCCACTTTAGTCGGATCGGATTCGATGAAAAGGGTCCTTATGAAGGGTAAATAGAAATTGGCATATCACATTGTGGTTTTCGCGTAGGTAAGAAACGTTCTTGCTAGAAACCTATAGCAGCCACGTAAAAAACTTGCAACAACAATTAGAGGACGTCTAACTTGTTTTTGCAGCAAGTTTTTTGTGATGTGATATGGCCAAAAGGATGTGATGAATGATATATGTGATGTATGAGATTGATCATGTTCTTGTAATAGGAATCACGACTTACATGTCGATGAGTATGACAGCCGGCAGGAGCCATAAGAGTTTTCTTTATTTATTTATGACCTGCGTGTCAACATAAACGTCATGTAGTTACTTTACTTTATTGCTAAAGCGTTAGCCATAGTAGTAGAAGTAATAGATGACGAGACAACTTCAAGAAGACACGATGATGGAGATCATGGTGTCATGCCGGTGACAACGATGATCATGGAGCCCCGAAGATGGAGATCAAAAGGAGCAAAATGATATTGGCCATATCATGTCACTATTTGATTGCATGTGATGTTTATCATGTTTTACATCTTATTTGCTTAGAACGACGGTAGCTTAAATAAGATGATCCCTCACTAAAATTTCAAGAAAAGTGTTCCCCCTAATTGTGCACCGTTGCGAAGGTTTGTTGTTTCGAAGCACCACGTGATGATCGGGTGTGATAGATTCTAACGTTCGAATACAACGGGTGTTGATGAGCCTAGCATGTACAGACATGGCCTCGGAACACATGCGAAACACTTAGGTTGACTTGACGAGCCTAGCATGTATATACATGGCCTCGGAACACAGAAGACCGAAAGGTCGAACATGAGTCGTATAGAAGATACGATCACCATGAAGATGTTCACCGATGTTAACTAGTCCGTCTCACTTGATGATCGGACACGGCCTAGTTGACTCGGATCATGTTTCACTTAGATGAATAGAGGGATGTCTATCTGAGTGGGAGTTCATTAAATAATTTGATTAAATGAACTCAATTATCATGAACATAGTCTAAATTGTCTTTGCAAATATGTTGTAGATAAATAGCTCACGTTGTAGCTCCCTGTTTCAATACGTTCCTAGAGAAAGACCAAGTTGAAAGATATTGTAAGCAATGATGCGGACTAGGTCCGTAGTCCGAGGAGTGTCCTCACTGCTACACAGAAGGCTTACGTCTTTGATGCACCGCTCGATGTGCAAACCCCTACAACATCGTCTGTGGATGTTGTGAACACCTGACAGACACATCCTGATGACTACTTGATAGTTTAGTGCACCATACTTTACGGCTTAGAATCGGGATTCCAATGACATTTTGAACGCCAGAGAACATATGAGATGTTCCAAGAGCTGAAATTGGGATTTCAGGCTCATGCCCGTGTTGAGAGGTGTGAGACCTCTGACAAGTTCTTTTGCCAACAAGATGGAGGAGAATAGCTCAGCTAGTGAGCATGTGCTCAGAATGTCTGGGTGCTACGATCACTTAAATCAAGTGGGGGTTAAACTTCCAGATAAGATAGTGATTGATAGAGTTCTCTAGCCACTATCACTAAGCTACTAGATCTTCGTGATGAACTATGACATGCAAGGGATGGAGTTGATCCCGGAGCTGTTCGCGGTGCTTAAGACCGCAAAAGGTAGAAATCAAGAAGGAGCATCAAGTGTTGATGGTTTAATAAGACCACTGGTTTCAAGAAGGGCAAGGGCTAGAAGGGAAACTTCATGGATGGCAAACCAGTTGCCGCTCCAGTGAAGGAACCCAACATTGAACCCAAACCCGAGACTGAGTGCTTCTAATGTAAGGGGAACGGTCACTGGTAGCGGAATTACCCCAAATGCATGGTAGATAAGAAGGCTGGCAACTTCAACAAAGTATATACGTGTTATTAATGTGTACCTCACTAGTACTCCGAGTAGCACCTGGGTATTGGATACCAGTTCAGTTGCTATTATTGGTGACTTGAAGCAAAAGCTACAGACTAAATGGAGACTGGCTAAGGGCGAGGTGACGATGTGTGTTGGAAGTGTTTCCAAAGTTGATGAGATCACCATCGCACGCTCCATCTGCCTTCGGGATTAGTATTGAACCTAGATAAATGTTATCAGGTGTCTACATTGAGCATGAATATAATTAGATCATGTTCATTGCAATACGGTCATTCATTTAAGTTAGATAATAATGATTATTCTGTTTACATGAATGATACCTTTCATGGTCATGCACCCTATGTGAATGGTTCATTGAATCTCGGTCGTGGTAATACACATGTTCACGCCAAAAGATGTAGAGTTAATAATGATAGTACCACTTTCTCGTGGCACTGCCGCTTAAGTCATATTGGCGTAAGATGCATGAAGAAACTCCATGTCGATGGATGTTTGGAGTCATTTGATTTTGAATCGCTTGACACATGCGAGCCATGCCTCATGGGCAGGATGACTAAGACCCCGCTTTCAGGTACAATGAAACGGGCAAGTGACTTGTTGGAAATCATACATGCTGATGCATGTGATCCAATGAGAATTAAAGCGTGCAGTGGATATCGCTATTTTCTCATCTTCACTGACGATTTGAGTAGATATAGGTATATTTACTTAATGAAGCACAAGTCTGAAACGTTTGAAAAATTCACGCGATTTCAGAGTGAAGTTAAGAATCATCATAACAAAGAAGATCATGTTCCTACGATCTGATCAAAAGGGGATTTTCTGAGTTATGAGTTTGGCAATCACTTAAGACATTGTGGAATTGTTTCACAGTTGAAGCCACCTGGAACACCACAAGGTAATGGTGTATCCGGACGTCGTAATCGAACACTATGAAATATGGTGTGATCTATGATGTCTCTTACCAATCTACCGTTTTCATTTTGAGGTTATGCGTTAGAGACAGCTGCATTCACTTAAGATAGGACACCATCTAAGTCCGTTGAGACGACGTCGTATGAACATTGGTTTGGCAAGAAACCAAAGTTGTCGTTTCTTAATGTTTGGGGCTGCGATGCTTAAGGCTTCAGCCAGAGAAGCTCGAACCCAAAGTGGACAAACACATCTTCATAGGATACCCAAAGGTGACAGTAGGGTACACATTCTATCTCAGATCCGAGGGAAAATTATTTGTCACTAAGAACGGGTCCTTTCTCGAGAAGGAGTTTCTCTTGAAAGAATTGAGTGGGAGGAAGATAGAACTTGATGAGGTTGTCAAACCTTTATTTCAACCAGAGAGTGATGCAACACAGAAAGATGTTTTCTGTGGAGCCTGCGTCTGTTGAATAGGAAGTTAATGATAGTGATCATGGAGCTTCGGATCAAGTTGCGATCGAACCTCATAGGTCGACAAGGATATGTACTACTCCTGAGTGGTACGGTAATCCTGTCTTAGTTATCATGTTGTTAGACAACAATGAACCTACGAGCTATGGAGAAGCAATGGTGGGCCCGTATTCCGACAAATGGTTAGAAGCCATGAAATCCGAGATAGGATCCATGTATGGACTTTGGTGGACTTGCCCGATGATCGGTAAGCCATTGAGATAAATGGATCTTTAAGAAGAAAACGGACGTGGGCGGTAATGTTACCGTCTATGAAGCTCGACTTGTGGGAAAGAGTCTTTTCACAAGTTCAAGGAGTTGAATACGATGAGAATTTCTCACCCGTAGCGATGCTTAAGTCCGTCGAAATCATGTTAGCATTAGCTGTATTTTTCGATTATGAAATCTTACAGATGGATGTCAAAACAAGTTTTCTTACCAAGTTTTCGTAAGAAAAGTTGTATGTGATACAATAAAAGTTTTTGACGATCCTAAGGATGCTAAAAGGTATGCTGGCTCCAGCAATCCTTCTATGGACTAGAGCAAGCATCTCGGAGTCAGAATATATGCTTTGATGGAGTAAGAAAAGCTTTTAGGTTTATACAATGTTTGTTAGAAACTTGTATTTACAAGAAAGTGAGTGGGAGCACTACAACATTTCTGATAAGTATATGTGGATGACATATTGTTGATCCGAAATAATGTAGAATTTCTGGAAAGCATAAACGGTTTGTTTGAAGAGTGATTTTCAAAGGAAGACCTGGATAAAGTTGCTTACATATTGGGCATCAAGATCTATAGAGATAGATCAAGACGCCTGATGATACTTTCAAAGAACGCACACCTTGACATGTTTTTGAAAGAGTTCAAAATAGATCAGTCAAAGAAGGGGTTCTCACCTGAGTTGTAAGGTGTGAAGTTGAGTAAGACTCAAAGATTGACCACGGCAGAAGAAAGAGGAAGGACGAAGGTCGTCCCCTATGCTCTTGTCATAGGCTCTATACGGTATGCCATGCTGAGTACCGCACCTGATGTGTGCCTTGCCACATGTCTGGCAAGAGGGTACAAAGGTGATCTAGGAGTAGATCACCAGATAGCGGTCAAAATTATCCTTAGAGGAATAAGGAAATGTTTCTCGGTTATGGAGGTGATAAAGAGTTCGACATAAAGAGTTACGTCGATGCAAGCTTAACACCTATCCGGATAGCTCTGAGTAGAGATACCGGATACATATAATGGAGCAACAATTTGGAATAGCTCCAAGTGGAATGTGGTAGCAGCATCTACGATATAAAGTTTTGCGAAATACATAGGGATCTGAATATGGCAAGATCCGTTGACTACAACCTCTCTCACAAGCATAACATGATCAAACCCAGAACACTTTGAGTGTTTATCACATAGTGATGTGAACTAGATCATTAAGTCTAGTAAACTCTTGGATGTTGGTCACATGGCGATGTGACCTGTGAGTGTTAATCACATGGCGATGTGAACTAGATTATTGACTCTAGTGCAAGTGGGAGACTGTTGGAAATATGCCCTAGAGGAAATAATAAATTGATTATTATTATATTTCCTTGTTCATGATAATCGTTTATTATCCATGCTATAATTGTATTGATAGGAAACTCAGATACATGTGTGGATACATAGACAACACCATGTCCCTAGTAAGCCTCTAGTTGACTAGCTCGTTGATCAATAGATGGTTACGGTTTCCTGACCATGGACATTGGATGTCGTTGATAACGGGATCTCATCATTAGGAGAATGATGTGATGGAGAAGACCCAATCCTAAGCCTAGCACAAAGATCATGTAGTTCGTATGCTAAAGCTTTTCTAATGTCAAGTGTCATTTCCTTAAACCATGAGATTGTGCAACTCCCGGATACCGTAGGAGTGCTTTGGGTGTGCCAAACGTCACAACGTAACTGGGTGGCTATAAAGGTACACTACAGGTATCTCTGAAAGTGTCTGTTGGGTTGGCACGAATCGAGATTGGGATTTGTCACTCCGTGTAATGGAGAGGTATCTCTGGGCCCACTCGGTAGGACATCATCATAATGTGCACAATGTGACCAAGGAGTTGATCACGGGATGATGTGTTACGGAATGAGTAAAGAGACTTGCCGGTAACGAGATTGAACAAGGTATCGGGATACCGACGATCGAATCTCGGGCAAGTGTCGTACCGCTAGACAAAGGGAATTGTATACGGAATTGATTGAATCCTTGACATCATGGTTCATCCGATGAGATCATCATGGAACATGTGGGAGCCAACATGGGTATCCAGATCCCGCTATTGGTTATTGGTCGGAGAGTTGTCTCGGCCATGTCTGCATGACTCCCGAACCCGTAGGGTCTACACACTTAAGGTTCGATGATGCTAGGGTTATAGGGAATAGATATACGTGGTTACCGAATGTTGTTCGGAGTCCCGGATGAGATCCCGGACGTCACGAGGAGTTCCGGAATGGTCCGAAGGTAAAGATTTATATATGGGAAGTCATGTTTTGGTCGCCGAAAAAGTTTCGGGTTTATCGGTAATTTACCGGGACCACCGGGAGGGTCCCGGTGGTCCACCAAGTGGGGCCACCAGCCCCGGAGGGCTGCATGGGCCAAGTGTGGGAGGGGACCAGCCCCAGGTGGGCTGGTGCGCCCCCCCACCAAGGCCCAAGGCGCAAGGGAGTGTGGAAGGGGGCAAACCCTAGGCTCAGATGGGCCTAAGGCCCACCTAGTGGTGCGCCCCCCTCTCTCCCCCCTTGGCCGCCCCCCCTAGATGGGATCTAGGGCTGGCCGCCACCCCTAGGGGTGGAAACCTAGGTGGGGGCGCAGCCCCTCCCCTCCTCCTATATATACTTGAGGTTTTGGGCTGCCATAAACACGATTCAATCTCCTTCTTGGCGCAGCCCTACCCCTCTCCCTCCTCGTCTCTTGCGGTGCTTGGCGAAGCCCTGCTGGAGTCCCACGCTCCTCCACCACCACCATGCCGTCGTGCTGCTGCTGGATGGAGTCTTCCCCAACTTCTCCTTCTCCCCTTGGTGGATCAAGGCGTAGGAGACGTCAACGGGCTGTACGTGTGTTGAACGCGGAGGTGCCGTCCGTTCGGCACTAGGATCATCGGTGATTTGGATCACGACGAGTACGACTCCATCAACCCCGTTCACTTGAACGCTTCCGCTTAGCGATCTACAAGGGTATGTAGATGCACTCTCCTTCCCCTCGTTGCTAGATTACTCCATAGATTGATCTTGGTGATGCGTACAAAATTTTGAATTTCTGCTACGTTCCCCAACAGTCAGGCCTCGGGAATGTAGCCATATCGGTGAACCTCGTTAGCAAATCTCGGTGTCGTGACTCATATGATTGCTTGGTCTTCGGATAATCGACGGTATGCCTCGGAATTATTCTAACAAGGAGGTTGAGAGGGAACAACGCCAATGACGCCAGAGTAGTACGATGAGGGCGAGGAGGCCAAGAGGAACGATGCTGGCGTCGACGCCAATGCAGCAGGACACGGGTGAGGAGGTCGAGAGGAACGATGCTGGCGACGACGCCAGTATAGCAGGACGGAAGCAAGGAGTCCGGGAAGAACAACGCCGGCGATGATGCCACTGCAGCAGGACGCATGCAAGGAGGCGAGGAACGACTCCGACGATGACACCAGCGCAGCAGAACGCAGGCAAGGAGGCCGAGAGGAACGACTCCAGCAATGAAGCCAGTGCAGCAGGACGTGGGCAAGAAAACCGAGAGGAATGACGCTGGTGATGGTGTCAGTGTAGTATGATGTAGGAGAGAATGTCGAGAGGAACGATTAGAAGGGATGAAGAAGATTAAGGGTTGGCATTAAAACATACCACACATATGCATATGTATAGTCCATCAGGAATATGTATATCTACATGTCTAAGATCGTCGAAACAGAAAATATGCAACAAAAAAATTGTGTGAAATTTTGAGATGAAGCTATTAGTTATAGAAAATTTCAAACGGTCGACCATTTGGAACAAATTAGATAAAATTCATCTAGAATAGCTCCAAATACAAACACAAAATTGAACGCTTACTTTGACAAAACCACGAACCAATCGTCTGAATCAAACCACAACACTGATGTGCATCTTTTACGTGTAGACCTTATCTTCGATTGAAGTATCGTTGTGTGGATTAGAAGACGAAAGAGATTAAGAATAGATTATACTAAAACACGTGCAAACTCAGGCATCATTCCCTCGGAACCAGGTGTAAACGGCCGCACCCCCACTCCGCTCTCGGCCGGCCCGTTTCCATTCTTTTTTTCCGTTTAATCTTCCAAAAAAAAGTGCTCCCTGGGAATGGGATCAAACTGCTGACCGCATCGTTTGAAGGGAAGTGCAGCAACCAATAGGCCATTCACCCGCTTACACACATCTATTTTGTTTTTTTTCTTTTATTTCGTTTCTCATATCAGTTTGTTCTTTTTCTTCTTTCTTTTTCTTTTTTTCTTTGTCCTTTTTATTTTTTCTGTTTTCTTTAATGGGCGGGGTTTTTAAAACTGAAAAACTTTTATTTCGAAATTAATAAACTTTTAAAATTAGATGGTTTGTTTTTCAAATTTGATCAACTTTTTTATATTTGATTACCTTTTTAAAAATTCAATGATTATTTTTCAAAATCGATGAATGTTTTCAAATTCAGTGATTGTCTTTTCAAATTTGATAATCTTTTTAAAAAGATGATGAATTTTTTAAAAATCCATTAAAAAAATTTATTTATCAAATTTTGTAGATTTTTTGTGATTTTTGTTTGTTTTTTTTCCTTTTTTCAAAGTCAATGGTTGATCGGTCAACTGGTCAACCATGACCGGTCAAACATCGCTCGATGACTGACTAGGCGGGGTGACCGGTTAACCCATCGAGGGCTCCCCACATGGGTCGGCCCACGAGCAGGCGGCTGTTAGCGCCAGCTTAGCTCCCCGTAATGGGAATATCATATAGTATCATCAATGCCAACTAGGCAATTTTGATAAGATGACATCTATCTATTATATATAAAAATTAATTATGAACAAACCTACGGTTGGATGGTTAGGAGGACAGTGGTATTCCAGACCATTAAGATTCAAATCTTGGTGCTCGCATTTATCGTGGATTTATTTTAGTATTTTCGATGATACGCGTTCAGTGGATTGAGACGTTCACCAAAAAAAGAATTAAGCTAGAAATTACCACAAAAATCAGAAATATCAACCGTTTATTTAATATTTAAAAAATCTATAGCCTTTAGATAAGGTTTAAGTGAGAAAAAAATACCCACCATTGCCATTACCTAATTATACCGCACACCGTCTTGAACGTATATCCTTGCCCAACTTCAATAGCCGCCGCCACATATCCCTCACCACAGCGTCATCAAGCCAGCATCACCGTTCAAGATCCACCCTGCTTCATGCCTGCGATTCACCTCTTCCACTAAAGCTACGATGAACGTCTCAGGACCTCTCTCTCTCTCGGCTCTGTGTATGTCTGGCCGTTTGTCATGCTCCGTGTGGGTGCCGTCATAAATCCATGAGAAGGACGCCATGTTGGCTCTTGGCTGCCATTGTTAGATCATGTTTTTGATCTGGTCGTGTGGGTTCTCCACTGTGAAGCAGCAGAAATAATAGGAAGGAGATTGATTTTCTCCCTTTTACGTGGCCAAGTGCACACCACGGTCAGTTATTCTTCTTCACTCTCAATTACGATTGCCATGTGCATCTATGAGCGTTACCTTCTTTGCTTGATTTCCCGTGTGTCAAGGGAAATATGGAGCTTAGAGCAACTCTAGCAGACCCCGCATCTCGCCCCGACCCGTAAAATAACCATTAAAATGCGGGTTAGGGCGAAAAAACCAGCCCGATCAGACCCCGCATCCCGTTCCGGCCCGCAAAAAGTTTTAGGGGGCACGGCAAAATCCCGACCCAACCCGAGAAAACGCGGGTTTCGCCCCCGCCGCTGCGTTGCCCTGCATACAAGCGGAAGCGGTTGGTGGAAGGACATTTCACACCGCGCTTTCTCCCACCAGCCACTTCTCCTCTCCCCTCCTCGTGCCGCCGCCGGCCGCCATCCAAGATTCAGGTGAACGCAGCCGGCAGGAGCACGCCCGAAGGCCGCCACGCGCACGAGGCCTCCCCTCCCTCCCCCCTGCGTCGGCGGGCCGCCGGATTTGCAGATCTATGGCACTTCATCCGGGGCCGTTGGATTTGGTTTTTTCCAGACGCCGGTTGCGGCCTCAAGCGATGGAGTGGTCGGGGAGTCTCTCCCGCAGCCCAGGCAAGGGCGCATCGCCGCATGCAGGTACGGGTTCGTCCGCCCGCCGTCGTCGAAGGTTTGCGGGCATGGACTCGTCCGGCCGTCCACCGGGCTCGGCGCTCGCGCAGCGCCTTTGTGGCTTGCCGATGCCGCTCATAGAGTGTGACGACTGCACGAGGAAAGTACTGCGGCTCACTTCGAGCACGTCGAAGCACCCCGGATGGGTGTTCTTCAAATGCGAAAACGATGGGGTACGTGCATTTGCGGTAGCTCGTTTCATAGTTCATTCTCTAGTTCAACTGCGGTAGCTCACTTCGAGCTTGCTCATTCTTTTGTGTAGGACGATGGATGCTCATTTTGGTTTTGGGAAGGCCAATGCATTGATTTGTTGATAGAAAAAAACTTAATAAATGTTAGTGCACTCCTTAGTACAATCGAAGGCAATGATGCGGCTGCATGTGCAATTAGAGGGGAAGCAACATCTACTTCTTCCGAACTAAAGATGAAAAAAGAAGAATGCAAAATCAAGAATCCACAGATCAACAACGAATGCATGGAGAAGATATTAGTCCAACTAGTGGGAGCAGTTATGGAAGTTGGAAATCTTCTAAAATGCATACTTGTAGTTCTTGTTTTCTTTGGTCTTGCTATTCAAGCAAAGATTCGGTGATATCTTTTGTATCCAATGTTATTAAATAAGAAAAGCAATGCAATATGCAAGATCAAATTAAGTTGCAAATTTATGTTTTGCGGGCCGGGAGGAGCTGCGCCTGATCAGACGCCGCAACCTCAACCCGTAAAAAAACATATTTCGGAAATATCTTTTTTATGGGTCCATTATGCGGAGTCTGCATACACGGCCTTCCGTGCCGGCTTGCAAAGGCGTTTTTCCGCGATCTGCAAAAACATTTTACGGGTCGGGAGGATGCGGGGTCTACTAAAGTTGCTCTTAGAGAACATAAAATGCAGCCTGAACAAAAAACAACTTCCGGGCGATCTGCGACATACATGGGCTGGAGGTCGTGCTGGTCAATGAAGACCCTGGCAATCTCGGAGGCGCGTTCAGGCTGGGCTCCTCCCTCTTGGAGCAGCATTTGCTGATGGATGAAAATCAAACCAACTGTCAGTTACTATCTGAACCTAATGGAATACGGTTGAGGAGTGGGACGAGCATTTACAAGGTTTTTTTGTGCGTCTTGTACAATACAGTATTCAATAAAGTATTTGATTCTCGTCCCACTCCTTAAGCATATTGAGCTGAGTTCTCTTGTCTTACAGTTCAGGCACTTTCCTTGACAACCCAATGGCCATAATACATTAGAACACAACAGATAAATTTATAGAAAACCTTCTTCCCTGCCTCTATGAGCAGATGAGAAACCACGTTCAGAGGTAGAGCATATAAAGACACATCAAAGTAGTCATCGTATAATAGGTTCGTCGTTATATTCGAAGTTTTTATTTATTATGTGCTGTGCATATGTTATCCTCCTTTTCGGAAAAAAATGTGCATATGGTTTCCTATCTTCAGTTTTGCACATAACTGTGATTCCCACTTAGAACAGGGTATGTGGGCCACAGGTTTGGGTTACAGGTTTGGAAAGCCTTTTTCTGGATCAGTTGATAGCGTACCACTATGAGGTAAGTTATTACTCAAAATCCCCGCAAAAAAAAAGTTATTACTCAAACCAATATTTTAAAGAATCATTACTGAACCATACCCAACACACACCCCCTAAGCCACGGCCAAGAGGAGGTCGGGAGCCTCGATGTCGACGTCTGCCAGGAGAGCCCACTCGACCGCCGCCTTCCTTGGCCTTGTGCAGTCGCGGCGAAAGTGGCCGCGCTGGCCGCAGTTGTAGCAGCGACCCCGGCGCTTCCCTCCGCTGCCCGACGCTGTGCTCCCACCGCCGTTGTCATCGTCGTAGCCGGCTTCATCCCGTCGCCGTCGCCGCGCTGCCCACTACGCCTCCGTCAGAAGCAGCTGGTCCCCGTCGTGCCCGCCTCCATTTCGTCTGCGCCGCCACGTCAGCTCGTCGAACACCTTCAACCGCTCGAGCGCCTCCTCGAACAGCATCTCGTCGACATTGCAGAACTGTTCGATCCCAGCGACGTCATTGTACAGGCGATCGGGGACGGTGTCCAACAACTTCTTCACGAGCGCCGTGTCGCAGAGCGTCGACCCCGAGCATGCGTAGCGCGACGTCATGGCGCCAAACCTCTTGGCGTAGCCGTCCAGGTCCTCGCCGTCTGCCATCCTCAGGCGATTGAAGTGTTGGAAATATGCCCTAGAGGCAATAATAAATTGATTATTATTATATATATTTCCTTGTTCATGATAATCGTTTATTATCCATGCTAGAATTGTATTGATAGGAAACTCAGATACATGTGTGGATACATAGACAACACCATGTCCCTAGTAAGCCTCTAGTTGACTAGCTCGTTGATCAATAGATGGTTGCGGTTTCCTGACCATGGACATTGGATGTCGTTGATAACGGGATCACATCATTAGGAGAATGATGTGATGGACAAGACCCAATCCTAAGCCTAGCACAAGATCGTGTAGTTCGTATGCTAAAGCTTTTCTAATGTCAAGTATCATTTCCTTAGACCATGAGATTGTGCAACTCCCGGATACCGTAGGAGTGCTTTGGGTGTGCCAAACGTCACAACGTAACTGGGTGGCTATAAAGGTACACGGGTATCTCCGAAAGTGTCTGTTGGGTTGGCACGAATCGAGACTGGGATTTGTCACTCCGTGTAAACGGAGAGGTATCTCTGGGCCCACTCGGTAGGACATCATCATAATGTGCACAATGTGATAAAGGAGTTGATCACTGGATGATGTGTTACGGAACGAGTAAAGAGACTTGCCGGTAACGAGATTGAACAAGGTATCGGGATACCGACGATCGAATCTCGGGCAAGTATCGTACCGCTAGACAAAGGGAATTGTATACGGGATTGATTAAGTCCTTGACATCGTGGTTCATCCGATGAGATCATCGTGGAACATGTGGGAGCCAACATGGGTATCCAGATCCCGCTGTTGGTTATTGACCGGAGAACGTCTCGGTCATGTCTGCATGTCTCCCGAACCGGTAGGGTCTACACACTTAAGGTTCGATGACGCTAGGGTTATAAAGGAAGTTTGTATGTGGTTACCGAATGTTGTTCGGAGTCCCGGATGAGATCCCGGACGTCACGAGGAGTTCCGGAATGGTCCGGAGGTAAAGATTTATATATGGGAAGTCCTGTTTTGGTCACCGGAAAGAGTTTCGGGTTTATCGGTAACGTACCGGGACCACCGGGAGGGTCCCGGGGGTCCACCAAGTGGGGCCACCAGCCCCGGAGGCTTGCATGGGCCAAGAGTGGTGAGGGACCAGCCCCAGTGGGCTGGTGCGCCTCCCACAAGGCCAGGCGCCTAAGGTGGGAAAGGGGAAACCCTAAGGGATATGGGCTAAGGCCCACCCTGCGGCGCCCCTCTCTCTCCCTCTTGGCCGCCCCCTGATGTTCTGGGGCTGCCGCCCCTCTAGGGGTGGGAACCCTAGAGGGGGCGCAGCCTCCTCCCCTTCCCCTATATATATGAGGCCTGGGGCTGCCCATAACACACGCGATTCGATCTCTCGTTGGTGCAGCCCTGCATCTCTCTCTCCCTCCTCTTCTGTGGTGCTTGGCGAAGCCCTGCAGGATTGCCACGCTCCTCCATCACCACCACGCCGTTGTGCTGCTGCTGGATGGAGTCTTCCTCAACCTCTCCCTCTCTCCTTGCTGGATCAAGGCGTGGGAGACGTCATCCGGGCTGTACGTGTGTTGAACGCGGAGGTGCCGTCCGTTCGGCACTGGATCATCGGTGATTTGGATCACGACGAGTACGACTCCATCAACCCCGTTCACTTGAACGCTTCCGCTTAGCGATCTACAAGGGTATGTAGATGCACTCTCCTTCCCCTCGTTGCTGGTTCTCCATAGATAGATCTTGGTGACACGTAGGAAAATTTTGAATTTCTGCTACGTTCCCCAACAGTGGCATCATGAGCTAGGTCTATTGCGTAGATTCTATGCACGAGTAGACAAAGTAGTTGTGGGCGTTGATTTTGTTCAATTTACTTGCCGTTACTAGTCTTATCTTGATTCGGCGGCATCGTGGGATGAAGCGGCCCGGACACTTACACGTACTCTTACGTGAGATGGTTCCACCGACTGAACATGCACTAGTTGCATAAGGTGGCTGCGGGTGTCTGTCTCTCCCACTTTAGTCGGATCGGATTCGATGAAAAGGGTCCTTATGAAGGGTAAATAGCAATTGGCATATCACGTTGTGGTTCTTGCGTAGGTAAGAAACGTTCTTGCTAGAAACCCATAGCAGCCACGTAAAACATGCAAACAACAATTAGAGGACGTCTAACTTGTTTTTGCAGGGTATGCTATGTGATGTGATATGGCCAAAAGGATGTGATGAATGATATATGTGATGTATGAGATTGATCATGTTCTTGTAATAGGAATCACGACTTGCATGTCGATGAGTATGACAACCGGCAGGAGCCATAGGAGTTGTCTTAATTTATTTATGACCTGCGTGTCAACATAAACGTCATGTAATTACTTTACTTTATTGCTAACTGTTAGCTGTAGTAGTAGAAGTAATAGTTGGCGAGACAACTTCATGAAGACACGATGAGAGATCATGATGATGGAGATCATGGTGTCATGCCGGTGACGATGATGATCATGGAGCCCCGAAGATGGAGATCAAAAGGAGCTATTGATATTGGCCATATCATGTCACTATTTGATTGCATGTGATGTTTATCATGTTTTACATCTTATTTGCTTAGAACGACGGTAGTAAATAAGATGATCCTTAAAATTTCAAGAAGTGTTCTCCCCTAACTGTGCACCGTTGCTACAGTTCGTCGTTTCTAAGCACCACGTGATGATCGGGTGTGATGGATCCTTACGTTCACATACAACGGGTGTAAGACAGTTTTACACATGCAAAACACTTAGGGTTAACTTGACGAGCCTAGCATGTACAGACATGGCCTCGGAACACAGAAGACCGAAAGGTCGAGCATGAGTCGTATAGAAGATACGATCAACATGAAGATGTTCACCGACGTTGACTAGTCCGTCTCACGTGATGATCGGACACGGCCTAGTTGACTCGGATCATGTAATCACTTAGATGACTAGAGGGATGTCTATCTGAGTGGGAGTTCATAAGATGAACTTAATTATCCTGAACATAGTCAAAAGGTCTTCGCAAATTATGTCGTAGCTCGCGCTTCAGTTCTACTGTTTAGATATGTTCCTAGAGAAAATTTAGTTGAAAGTTGATAGTAGCAATTATGCGGACTAGGTCCGTAAACTGAGGATTGTCCTCATTGCTTCATAGAAGGCTTATGTCCTTAATGCACCGCTCAGTGTGCTGAACCTCGAACGTCGTCTGTGGATGTTGCGAACATCTGACATACACATTTTGATAACTACGTGATAGTTCAGTTAAACGGTTTAGAGTTGAGGCACCGAAGACGTTTTGAAACGTCGCGAAACATATGAGATGTTTTGAGGGCTGAAATTGGGATTTCAGGCTCGTGCCCACGTCAAGAGGTATAAGACCTCCGACGATTTTCTTAGCCTGCAAACTAAGGGAGAAAAGCTCAATTGTTGAGCTTGTGCTCAGATTGTCTGAGTACAACAATCATTTGAATCGAGTGGGAGTTGATCTTCCAGATGAGATAGTGATGTTTCTCCGAAGTCATTACCACCAAGCTGCTAGAGCTTCGTGATGAACTAATATATCAGGGACATATATGATGATCCTTGAGATATTCGCGATGTTTGACACCACAAAAGTAGAAATCAAGAAGGAGCATCAATTGTTGATGGTTGGTGAAACCACTAGTTTCAAGAAGGGCAAGGGCAAGAAGGGATACTTCATGAAACGGCAAATCAGCTGCTGCTCTAGTGAAGAAACCCAAGGTTGAACCCAAACCCGAGACTAAGTGCTTCTGTAATAAGGGGAAACCACTGGAGCAGAATTACCCTAGATACTTGGTAGATTAGAAGGCTGGCAAGGTCGATAGAAGTATATTGGATATACATTGTGTTGATGTGTACTTTACTAGTACTCCTAGTAGCACCAGGGTATTAGATACCGGTTCGGTTGCTAAGTGTTAGTAACTCGAAATAAAAGCTACGGAATAAACGGAGACTAGCTAAAGGTGAGCTGATGATATGTGTTGGAAGTGTTTCCAATGTTGATATAATCAAATATCGTACGCTCCTTCTACCATCGAGATTGGTGTTTGTGTTGAGCATAGACATGATTGGATTATGTCTATCGCAATACGGTTATTCATTTAAGGAGAATAATGGTTACTCTGTTTATTTGAATAATACCTTCAATGGTCTTACACCTAAAATGAATGGTTTATTGAATCTCGATCGTAGTGATACACATGTTCATGCCAAAAGATAGTAATGATAGTACCACTACTTGTGGCACTGCGTAAGTCATATCGGTATAAAACGCATGAAGAAGCTCCATGTTGATGGATCTTTGGACTCACTCAGTTTTTGAAAAGTTTGAGACATGCGAACCATGTCTATTGGTGTATATGCATGAAGAAACTCCATGCAAATGGACCGTTTGGACTCACTTGATTTTGAATCACTTGAGACATGCAAATCATACCACATGGGCAAGATGACTGAAAGCCTCGGTTTCAGTAAAATGGAACTAGAAAGCAACTTGTTGGAAGTAATACATTTTGATGTGTGCAGTCCAATGAGTGCTGAGGCATGTAGTGGATATCGTTATGTTCTTACTTCACAGATGATTTGAGTAGATGTTGAGTATATTTACTTGATGAATCACGAGTCTGAATTATTGAAAGGTTCAAGTAATTTCAGGGTGAAGTTGAAAGATCGTCGTGACAAGAGGATAAGATCTATGATATGATCATAGAGATGAATATCTGAATTACGAGTTTGGCACAAAATTAAGACATTGTGGAAATCGTTTCACAACTAATACAGCCTGGAACACCATAGTGTGATGGTGTGTCCGAACATCATAACTGCACCCTATTGGATATGATGCATACCATGATGTCTCTTATCGAATTACCACAATAGTTTATGGGTTAGGCATTAGAGACAACCACATTCACTTTAAATAGGGCACCACGTAATTCGATGAGATGACACCGTATGAACTATGGTTTAGAGAAACCTAAGCTGTCATTTCTTAAAAGTTTGGGGCTGCGACGCTTATGTGAAAAAGTTTCAGGCTGATAAGCTCGAACCCAAAGCGGATAAATGCATCTTCATAGGACACCCAAAACAGTTGGGTATACCTCCTGTCTCAGATCCGAAAGCAATAAGGGATTGTTTCTAGAATCGGGTCCTTTCTCGAGGAAAAGTTTCTCTCGAAAGAATTGAGTGGGAGGATGGTGGAGACTTGATGAGGTTATTGAACCGTCTCTTCAACTAGTGTGTGGCAGGGCAGGAAGTTGTTCCTGTGGCACCTACACCAATTGAAGTGGAAGCTTATGATATTGATCATGAAACTTCGGATCAAGTCACTACCAAACCTCGTGGGATGACAAGGATGCGTACTACTTCAGAGTGGTACGTAATCCTGTCTTGGAAGTCATGTTGCTAGACAACAATGAACCTACGAGCTATGGAGAAGCGATGGTGGGCCTGGATTCCGATAAATGGCTCGAGGCCATAAAATCCGAGAGAGGATCCATGTATGAAAACAAAGTGTAGACTTTGGCAGAACAGCTCGATGGTCGTAAGGCTGTTGAGTGCAGATGGATTTTAAAAGGAAGACGGACAATGATGGTAAATGTCACCATTAAGAAAGCTCGACTTGTCGTTAAGATGTTTTCCGACAAGTTCAAGGAGTTGACTACGGTGAGATTTTCTCACTCGTAGCGATGCTAAGAGTCTGTTGGAATTATATTAGCGATTACTGCATTATTTATGAAATCTTGCAGATAGGATGTCAAAACATTGTTTCCTCGACGATTTTCTTGAGGAAAGGTTGTATGTGATACAACCGGAAGGTTTTGTCAATCCTGAAAGATGCTAATAAGGTATGCAAAGCTCCAGCAATCCTTCTAAGGACTGGAGTAAGCATCTCGGAGTTGGAATGTATGCTTTGATGATGATCAAAGATTTTGGGTTTATACAAAGTTTATGAGAAACTTGTATTTCCAAAGAAGTGAGTGGGAGCACTATAGAATTTCTGATGAGTATATTTATGTTGATCAGAAATGATGTAGAATTTCTGGAAAGCATATAGGGTTATTTGGAAAGTGTTTTTCAATGGAAAGCCTGGATTAAGCTACTTGAACATTGAGCATCAAGATCTATAAGGATAGATCAAAACGCTTAAGTACTTTCAAATGAGCACATACCTTGACATGATCTTGAAGGTGTTCAAGATGGATCAGTCAAAGAAGGAGTTCTTGCCTGAGTTGTAAGGTATGAAGTTAAGACTTAAAGCTCGACCACGGCAGAATAGAGAGAAAGGACGAAGGTCGTCCCCTATGCTTAAGACGTAGGCTCTACAGTATGCTATGCTGTGTACCGCACCTGAAGTGTGCCTTGCCATGAGTCAGTCAAGGGGTACAAGAGTGATCCAAGAATGGATCACAGGACAGCGGTCAAAGTTATCCTTAGTAACTAGTGGACTAAGGAATTTTCTCGATTATGGAGGTGGTAAAAGAGTTCGTCGTAAAGGGTTACGTCGATGCAAGCTTAACACCTATCCGGATAGCTCTGAGTAGAGATACCGGATACGTATAATGGAGCAACAATTTAGAATAGCTCCAAGTAGAACAGTTATTTGGAATAGCTCCAAATGAGCGTGATAGCTGCATCTAGGAGATGACATAGAGATTTGTAAAGCACACACGGATCTGAAAGGTTCAGACCCGTTGACTAAAACCTCTCTCACAAGCAACATGATCAAACCCAGAACTCATTGAGTGTTAATCACATAGTGATGTGAACTAGATTATTGACTCTAGTAAACTCTTTGGATGTTGGTCACATGGCGATGTGACTGTGAGTGTTAATCACATGGCGATGTGAACTAGATTATTGACTCTAGTGCAAGTGGGAGACTGTTGGAAATATGCCCTAGAGGCAATAATAAATTGTTATTATTATATTTCCTTGTTCATGATAATAGTTTATTATCCATGCTATAATTGTATTGATAGGAAACTCAGATACATGTGTGGATACATAGACAACACCATGTCCCTAGTAAGCCTCTAGTTGACTAGCTCGTTGATCAATAGATGGTTACGGTTTCCTGACCATGGACATTGGATGTCGTTGATAGGATCACATCATTAGGAGAATGATGTGATGGACAAGACCCAATCTTAAGCATAGCACAAGATCGTGTAGTTCGTTTGCTAAAGCTTTTCTAATGTCAAGTATCATTTCCTTAGACCATGAGATTGTGCAACTCCCGGATACCGTAGATGCTTTGGGTGTGCCAAACGTCACAACGTAACTGGGTGGCTATAAAGGTACACTACGGGTATCTCCGAAAGTGTCTGTTGGGTTGGCACGAATCGAGACTGGGATTTGTCACTCCGTGTGACGGAGAGGTATCTCTGGGCCCACTCGGTAGGACATCATCATAATGTGCAATGTGACCAAGGAGTTGATCACGGGATGATGTGTTACGGAACGAGTAAAGAGACTTGGTAACGAGATTGAACAAGGTATCGGATACCGACGATCGAATCTCGGGCAAGTATCGTACCGCTAGACAAAGGGAATTGTATACGGGATTGATTAAGTCCTTGACATCGTGGTTCATCCGATGAGATCATCGTGGAACATGTGGGAGCCAACATGGGTATCCAGATCCCGCTGTTGGTTATTGACCGGAGAATGTCTCGGTCATGTCTGCATGTCTCCCGAACCCGTAGGGTCTACACACTTAAGGTTCGATGACGCTAGGGTTATAGAGGAAGTTTGTATGTGGTTACCGAATGTTGTTCGGAGTCCCGGATGAGATCCCGGACGTCACGAGGAGTTCCGGAATGGTCCGGAGGTAAAGATTTATATATGGGAAGTCCTGTTTTGGTCACCGGAAGAGTTTCGGGGTTTATCGGTAACGTACCGGGACCACCGGGAGGGTCCCGGGGGTCCACCAAGTGGGGCCACCTGCCCCGGAGGCTTGCATGGGCCAAGGGTGGTGAGGGACCAGCCCCTAAGTGGGCTGGTGCGCCTCCCACAAGGCCCAAGGGGCAGCTAGGAGGAAAAAAGGAGGAAACCCTAGGCTTAGATGGGCCTAAGGCCCACCCTAGGGGGCGCCTCCCTCTCTCCCCCTCTTGGCCGCCCCCCTTGCTCCCCATCTAGGGCTGCCGCCCCCCTAGGGGTGGGAACCGTAGAGGGGGCGCAGCCCCTCCCCTTCCCCTATATATATGAGGCCTAGGGCTGCCCATAACACACACGCGATTCGATCTCTCGTTGGTGCAGCCTGCATCTCTCTCTCCCTCCTCTTCTGTGGTGCTTGGCGAAGCCCTGCAGGATTGCCACGCTCCTCCATCACCACCATGCCGTTGTACTGCTGCTGGATGGAGTCTTCCTCAACCTCTCCCTCTCTCCTTGCTGGATCAAGGCGTGGGAGACGTCACCGGGCTGTACGTGTGTTGAACGCGGAGGTGCCGTGCGTTCGGCACTTGGTCATCGGTGATTTGAATCACGACGAGTACGACTCCAACAACCCCGTTCACTTGAATGCTTCCGCTTAGCGATCTACAAAGTACCTCCTCCGACAGTGCGCTGAGGAGCATAGCCCGCGCTATCTTACCCTTCTTGGCATCGACCGCAGCCCCGTCCGCCGGCGCCACCGCCCCCCACAGCTCGTGGTCATCAAGGAGGGCCTCCACCTTGATGGCCCAGGTGGTGTAGTTCTCCATCGTCAGCAGCGGCAACAGCAGGGACATCGCACCTGCGCCGCCGCTTGCGTACAGGACTACGGACATCGCCGGTGACCCCCCTCCTCCAACCGAGGCTCTGATACCATGTGTTGTTGTGGACCGACTTAGTACTCACTGGCAATCACCATAGACATGGTCGGAGAGGAAGAAGAGACACGGAAAAGATTTGGTGGCCCACAAACACCTGCCGCACGAACTGCGTTTTCTGTTTTTTCACCTTGAGCTCGAACTCGATCACCACATCACAATACACAGGGGTGGGAGGGTCTTATACCCACACGCACCGACACACCAGGCCGCGCCCATACACACCCACTCTCCCACTCGCCACGTCCGGCGCGCCCATCGCGCACGCATGCGATCAGCGTGGCTGCTACTCATGCCCTACGTGATCACACCCCTGGACTTGCGCCGACTAACTCACGCACACACGCACACACGCGCCCGCACCTGCCACGGGCTGGACCTGACACGCCCAGCGCGTGCACACACACACGTGCGCACGCGTCCGAGCCCGCCGTGGCTTATTGCCCAACAGTGGTCACCTTCATACAAAACATATAGGTTATCTAACATATCAAACATAGTCTATCTACAGCAACGCATTACAAGTAAAGTAAAACAAAAGAAACAAGACGGTGACAGCAAAGGTTTGGTTGAGAGGGTAGCACAGAAGCTCATTGTTATTGCATGCCATCCATGGCGGTCTAGAGTCTAGACAAGATAGA
Source organism: Triticum urartu (assembly GCF_003073215.2). Taxonomy (NCBI): domain Eukaryota; kingdom Viridiplantae; phylum Streptophyta; class Magnoliopsida; order Poales; family Poaceae; genus Triticum; species Triticum urartu. The sequence goes on along the minus strand of NC_053025.1, from coordinate 555,468,239 downwards.
CAGAATAGTGATGAGGTACTAATTGCCGCTCGGCAAACATATTATCGCCTCTCAACTGGTTAATGTGTGTGTGTGTGTGTCACACAGAGAGAGCCTCGAGATGAGTCACTGATCAACCACTAATTAATATGTTTTTTACGGGAACCACTAATTAATATGTTAATACTACACACATCGCTATGAAAATTAGACTAATCTCGTCAAGTCGTCATATATTAACAATAGCAGATAAATGGAGGCTGGTTACGTTTTTAAAATTAGTGAGGCATAATGTCGATGTTGGGAATGTTTTATATATCCACCTCTGTAGGTATTGAACTAAGTATATCTATAACAATCCTGTAGATCCTCAAACAAGCATAGATGGGCATAGCTGCTTCTGAGGAGCCCATCTTCTCCAGCCCCTCTGCCCTCAAAGGAAAGAGAAAGGACAGGCTGCCAATTGTTGAATCTGAGGTAAGAAGAAGTGAAAGGCTATTACACCGGATTCAAAAAGAAAGCTTGTCAGGACAGTAATGGTATGGCTTGTTCTTCAAAGCCACCTATATGCAGCACCAAAGTTATTAAAAACTTAAATACCTCTTATTGCAAGGTGGACCCAAAGGTGTGCTACGAGGAAAATCTGTTGCAGAAGAAAGCAAAGAAGGGGGGAAAGCGGCCTACATGGAAGGACTAGAGGCGAAGAGCTGGACAGAAGGATTGGCTGCAACAAGCTTCTTTTTGGGAGTAGTTTTCCATCTCTATAATGATGGTGTTTACCGTTATGCTATGTCACTCCAGAAACGTGTGTGGGTTTGTGACATGTATGCTGGCAGTAAGATTATATCTGTAGGGGACTGTTTCTCAGACTTCGGTATGTTATGCTTGAAGGGCTAGTGTGTTGTCCACAGTTACTGTCTCTCTGTCTTTTTATTTAGTCATGAATAGAGCCTGGAATATTTTGAGTTGGAATGTCAGGGGTTCTCAAGTGATAAGTGGCTGGCCATTTCAAATAAAATAGATGAATCTAATTGCTCTGTGATCTGTTTGTAAGAGACAAAAATAGAGGTTTTTGATAGCTCATATATAAAAAAATCTGTCCCAGGAGAATCAATCAATTTGATTACTTGCCATCTGTGGGAGCTTCAGGGGGTTTGCTCATTGCTTGGAATGAAAACATATTTCAGGGTGAGTGTCTATTCAAAAATGATTTCTCAATTTCCATGAGATTTATCTCTGTCCACACTGGGGATTCTTGGATTTTAACCAATATTTATGGGCCAGGTGATAATGAGGGGAGGCATAATTTTCTGGATTGGTTCAAAAACATTCAAATGCCCATAGAAACAGATTGGTTAATTACTGGAGACTTCAACTATATAAGATATCCATCAAACAGGAACATGGGAAATGGAGATATCAACAATATGCTGCACTTCAATGAAGCCATCAACAATCTTGCCTTGGTTGAAATTCCTCTTAAGGGCAGAAGTTTCACTTGGAGTAATATGCAGCAAGCCCCACTTCTGGAAAAGATTGATTGGGTTTTTACTTCTGAGAGTTGGTCCACAAAGTATCCTAATACTATGGCTCTTCCACTATCCAAACCAGTATCTGATCATTGCCCATGTGTCATCTCCATTGAAACTTGTATCCCAAAGGCTCAAATTTTTAGATTTGAAAACTTCTGGTTTCAGCATCATGACTTCAAGGACATAGTTGAAGAGAACTTGAATCAGCCCTCATCTGAAAGTGATAGTGCAAAATTGATTACTGCTAAGTTTAAAAGGCTTAGAAAGAGGCTCAAGATTTGGAGCAAGTCCATTTCTAATTTGTCTGGTAACATTCAGGCAACAAATAATGTTATCATGATGTGGGATCAGTTTGAGGAGTACATACTGAAGGAAATATGCCCTAGAGGCAATAATAAAGTTATTATTTATTTCCTTATATCATGATAAATGTTTATTATTCATGCTAGAAATTGTATTAACCGGAAACATAATACATGTGTGAATACATAGACAAACAGTATGTCACTAGTATGCCTCTACTTGACTAGCTCGTTGAATCAAAGATGGTTAAGTTTCCTAGCCATAGACATGAGTTATCATTTGATTAACGGGGTCACATCATTAGAGAATGATGTGATTGACTTGACCCATTCCGTTAGAATAGCACTTGATCGTTTAGTTTGTTGCTATTGCTTTCCTCATGACTTATACATGTTCCTATGACTATGAGATTATGCAACTCCCGTTTACCGGAGGAACACATTGTGTGCTACCAAATGTCACAACGTAATTGGGTGATTATAAAGGTGCTCTACAGGTGTCTCCGAAGGTACTTGTTGGGTTGGCATATTTCGAGATTAGGAATTATCACTCCGATTGTCGGAGAGGTATCTTTGGGCCCACTCGGTAATGCACATCACTATAAGCCTTGCAAGCATTGCAACTAATGAGTTAGTTGTGGGATGATGTATTACGAAACGAGTAAAGAGACTTGATGGTAACGAGATTGAACTAGGTATTGAGATACCGACGATCGAATCTCGGGCAAGTAACATACCGATGACAAAGGGAACAACGTATGTTGTTATGCGGTTTGACCGATAATGATCTTTGTAGAATATGTAGGAGCCAATATGAGCATCCAGGTTCCGCTATTGGTTATTGACCGGAGACGTGTCTCGGTCATGTCTACATAGTTCTCGAACCCGTAGGGTCCGCACGCTTAAATTTCGATGACGGTTATATTATGAGTTTATATGTTTTGATGTACCGAAGGAGTTCAGGGTCCCGGATGAGATCGGGGACATGACGAGGAGTCTCGAAATGGTCGAGACGTAAAGATCGATATATTGAACGACTATATTCGGACATCGGAAAGGTTTCGAATGATTCGGGTATTTTCGGGAGTACCGGGGAGTTACGGGAATTCGTATTGGGCCTTAATGGGCCATACGGCAAAGGAGAGAAAGGCCTCAAAGGGTGGCCACACCCCTCCCCATGGGCTGGTCCGAATTGGACTAGGGAGGGGGGTGCGCCCCATTCCTTCCTTCTCCTTTTCCCTTCCCTTTCCTTCCCTCCTACTCCTACTATTTGGAAGGGCTCCTAGTTCTACTAGGAAAGGGGGAATCCTACTCCCGGTGGGAGTAGGACTCCCCTAGGGCACGCCATAGAGAGGGACGGCCCTCCCCCTCGTCCACTCCTTTATATACGGGGGCATGGGGCACCCTAAAGACACAACAATTGATCCCTTGGATCTCTTAGCCGTGTGCGGTGCCCCCTCCACCATAATCCACCTTGGTCATATCGTAGCGGTGCTTAGGCAAAGCCCTCCGTCGGTAGAACATCATCATCGTCACCACGCTGTCGTGCTGACGGAACTCTCCCTCAAAGCTTGGCTGGATTGGAGTTCGAGGGACGTCATCGAGTTGAACGTGTGTAGAACTCGGAGCTGTCGTGCATTCGGTACTTGATCGGTCGGATCGTGAAGACGCACGACTACATCAACCGCGTTGTGCTAACGCTTCCGCTTTCGGTCTACGAGGGTACGTGGACAACACTCTCCCCTCTCGTTGCTATGCATCACCATGATCTTGCGTGTGCGTAGAATTTTTTTTGAAATTACTACATTCCCCAACAGTGGCATCTGAGTCAGGTTTTATGCGTTGATGTAATATGCACGAGTAGAACACAAGTGAGTTGTGGGCGATATAAGTCATACTGCTTACCAGCATGTCACACTTTGGTTCGGCGGTATTGTTGGATGAAGCGGCCCGGACCGACATTACGCGTACGCTTACGCGAGACTGGTTTTACCGCCGTGCTATGCACACAGGTGACTAGCGGGTGTCAGTTTCTCCAACTTTAGTTGAACCGAGTGTGGCTACGCCCGGTCCTTGAGAAGGTTAAAACAACACTAACTTGACAAACTATCGTTGTGGTTTTAATGCGTAGGTAAGAACGGTTCTTGCTCAGCCCGTAGCAGCCACGTAAAAACTTGCAACAGCAAAGTAGAGGATGTCTAACTTGTTTTTGCAGGGCATGTTGTGATGTGATATGGTCAAGACGTGATGAGATATAAATTGTTGTGTAAGATGATCATGTTTTGTTGAAGTTATTGGCAACTGGCAGAAGCCTTATGGTTGTCTCTTTATTGCATAAGATGCAAGCGCCAAATAATTGCTTTACTTTATCTCTATGTGATAGCAATAGTTGCAAGAGCAATAGTTGGCGAGACGACCATGTGACGACACATTGATATAGATCAAGATGATGGAGATCATGGTGTCATGCCGGTGACGATGGAAATCATGACGATGTTTTGGAGATAGAGATCAAAGGCACAAGATGATGGCCATATCATGTCCCATATTTTGATTGCATGTGATGTTTATATTTTATGCATCTTATCTTGCTTTGATTGACGGTAGCATTATAAGATGATCTCTCACTAAATTTCAAGATAAAAGTGTTCTCCCTGAGTATGCACCGTTGCCAAAGTTCGTCATGCCCAGACACCACGTGATGATCGGGTGTGATAAGCTCTACGTCCATCTACAATGGGTGCAAGCCAGTTTTGCACACGTAGAATACTCAGGTTAAACTTGACGAGCCTAGCATATGCAGATATGGCCTCGCAACACTGAGACCGAAAGGTCGAGCGTGAATCATATAGTAGATATGATCAACATAAGTGTTGTTCACCATTGAAAGCTACTCCATTTCACATGATGGTCGTTTATGGTTTAGTTGATTTGGATCACGTGATAACTTAGAGGATTAGAGGGATGTCTATCTAAGTGGGAGTTCTTAAGTAACATGATTAATTGAACTTAAATTTATCATGAACTTAGTCCTGGTAGTATTAGCATATCTATGTTGTAGATCAATAGCTCGCGTTTAGCTCCCCTGTTTTATTTTTGATATGTTCCTAGAGAAAACTAAGTTGAAAGATGTTAGTAGCAATGATCCGGATTGGATCCGTGATCTGAGGTTTATCCTCATTGCTACACAGAAGAATTATGTCCTTGATGCACCGCTAGGTGACAGACCTATTGTAGGAGCAGATGCAGACATCATGAACGTTTGGCTAGCTCAATATGATGACTACTTGATAGTTTAGTGCACCATGCTTAACAGCTTAGAATCGGGACTTCAAAGACGTTTTGAACGTCATGGATCATATGGATGTTCCAGGAGTTGAAGTTGATATTTCAAGCAAATACCCGAGTTGAGAGATATGAAGTCTCCAACAAGTTCTATAGCTAAAAGATGGAGGAGAATAGCTCAAGCAGTGAGCATGTGTTCAAATTGTCTGGGTACTACAATCGCTTGAATCAGGTGGGAGTTAATCTTCCAGATAAAATAGTGATTGACAGAATTCTCTAGTCACCATCACCAAGTTATTAGAACTTCGTGATGAACTATATTATGCAAGGGATGACGAAAATGATTCCCGAGCTTTTCATGATGATGAAATCAATGAAGGTAGAAATCAAGAAAGAGCATCAAGTGTTGATGATTAACAAGACCACTAGTTTCAAAAAAAAGGGCAAAGGGAAAGAAAGGGAACTTCAAGAAGAACGACAAGCAAATTGCTGCTCAAGTGAAGGAGCCCAAGTCTGGACCTAAGCCTGAGACTAAGTGCTTCTACTGCAAAGCGACTGGTCACTAAAAGCGGAACTGCCCCAAATATTTAGTGGATAAGAAGGATGGCAAAGTGAACAATGCTATATTTGATATACATGTAATTGATGTGTACTTTACTAGTGTTTATAGCAACCCCTCGGTATTTGATACTGGTTCAGTTGCTAAGAGTAGTAACTCGAAACGGGAGTTGCAGAATGAACAGAGACTAGTTAAGGGTGAAGTGACGATGTGTGATGGAAGTGGTTCCAAGATTGATATGATCATCATCGCACACTCCCTATACTTTCGGGATTAGTGTTAAACCTAAATAAATGTTATTTGGTGTTTGCGTTGAGCATGAATATGATTTGATCATGTTTATTGCAAAACGGTTATTCATTTAAGTTAGAGAATAATTGTTGTTCTGTTTACATGAATAAAACCTTCTATGGTCATACACCCAATGAAAATGGTCCGTTGGATCTCGATCGTAGTGATACACATATTCATAATATTGAAGCCAAAAGATGCAAAGTTAATAATGATAGTGCAACTTATTTGTGGCACTGCCGTTTAGGTCATATTGGTGTAAAGCGCATGAAGAAACTCCATGCTGATGGGCTTTTGGAATCACTTGATTATGAATCATTTTGATGCTTGCGAACCATGCCTCATGGGCAAGATGACTAAGACTCCGTTCTCCGGAACAATGGAGCGAGCAACTGACATATGGGAAATAATACATATTGATGTATGCAGTCCGATGAGTGTTGAGGCTCGCGGCGGGTATCGTTATTTTCTGACCTTGACAAATGATTTGAGCAGATATGGGTATATCTACTTGGTGAAACATAAGTCTGAAACATTTGAAAAGTTCAAAGAACTTCAGAGTGAAGTGGAAAATCATCGTGACAAGAAAATAAAGTTTCTACGATCTGATCGCAGAGACAAATATTTGAGTTACGAGTTTGGTCTTCAATTAAAACAATGTGGAATAGTTTCTCAAAATCATGCCACCTGGAACACCATAGCATAATGGTGTGTCCGAACGTCATAACTGTACTATTATTGGATATAGTGCAATCTATGATGTTTCTTACCGATTAATCACTATAGTTTTGGGGTTATGCATTAGAGACAGCTGCATTCACGTTAAAAAGGGCACCATCTAAATCCATTGAGGCGACACCGTATGAACTGTGGTTTGGCAAGAAACCAAAGTTGTCGTTTCTTAAAGTTTGAGGTTGCAATGCTTATGTGGAAAAGTTTTAACCTGATAAGCTCAAACCCAAATCGGAGAAGTGCGTCTTCATAGGATACCCAAAAGAAAATGTTGGGTACACCTTCTATCACAGATCCAAAGGCAAGTTATTCATTGCTGAGAATGGATCCTTTCTAGAGAAGGAGTTTCTCTCGAAAGAAGTGAGTGGGAGGAAAGTAGAACTTGATGAGGTAACTGTACCTGCTCCCTTATTGGAAAGTAGTTCATCACAGAAATCTGTTTCTGTGACTCCTACACCAATTAGTGAGGAAGCTAATGATGATGATCATGTAACTTCAGATCAAGTTACTACCGAACCTCGTAGGTAAACAAGAGTGAGATCCGCACCACAGTGGTACGGTAATCATGTTCTGGAGGTCATGTTACTTGACCATGACGAACCTATGAACTATGAGGAAGCGATGATGAGCCCAGATTCCACGAAATGGTTTGAGGCCATGAAATCTGAGATGAGATCCATGTATAAGAACAAAGTATGGACTTTGATTGACTTGCCCAAAGATCGGCGAGCCCATTGAGATTAAATGGATCTTCAAGAGGAAGGCGGACGTTGATAGTAGTGTTACTATCTACAAAGCTAGAATTGTCGCAAAAGGTTTTTGACAAGTTCAAGGTGTTGACTACGATGAGAGTTTCTCACTCGTATCTATGCTTAAGCCTGTCCGAATCATGTTAGCAATTGCCACATTTTATGAAATCTGGCAAATGGATAAACAAAACTGCATTCCTTAATGGATTTATTAAAGAAGAGTTGTATATGATGCAACCAGAAGGTTTTGTCAATCCTAAAGGTGCTAACAAAATATGCAAGCTCCAGCGATCGATCTATGGACTGGTGTAAGCATCTCGGAGTTGGAATATATGCTTTGATAAGATGATCAAAGCATATAGTTTTATACAGACTTGCGGTGAAGCCTGTATTTACAAGAAAGTGAGTGGGAGCACTACATCATTTCTGATAAGTATATATGAATGACATATTGTTGATCGGAGATAATGTAGAATTATTCTGCAAAGCATAAAGGAGTGTTTGAAAGGAGTTTTTCAAAGAAAGACCTCGATGAAGCTGCTTACATATTGAGCATCAAGATCTATAGAGATAGATCAAGACGCTTGATAAGTTTTTCAATGAGTACATACCTTGACAAGATTTTGAAGTAGTTCAAAATGGAACAATCCAAGAAAGAGTTCTTGCATGCGTTACAAGGTGTGAAACTGAGTAAGACTCAAAACCCGACAACGGCAGAAGATAGAGAGAGAATGAAAGTCATTCCCTATGCCTCAGCCATAGGTTCTATAAAGTATGCCATGCTGTGTACCAGACGTATTGTATACCCTGCCCTGTATTTGGCAAGGGAGTACAATAGTGATCTAGAAGTAGATCACTGGACATTGGTCAAAATTATCCTTAGTGGAATAAGGATATGTTTCTCGATTATGGAGGTGACAAAAGGTTCGTCGTAAAGGGTTACGTCGATGGAAGTTTTGACACTGATCCAGATGACTCAAAGTCTCAATATGGATACATATTGAAAGTGGGAGCAATTAGCTAGAGTAGCTCCGTGCAGAGCATTATTGACATAGAAATTTGCAAAATACATACGGATCTGAATGTGGCAGACCCGTTGACTAAACTTCCCTCACAAGCAAAACATGATCACACCTTAGTACTCTTTGGGTATTAATCACATAGCGATGTGAACTAGATTATTGACTCTAGTAAATCCTTTGGGTGTTGGTCACATGACGATGTGAACTATGAGTGTTAATCGCATGGTAATGTGAACTATTGATGTTAAATCACATGGCGATGTGAACTAGATTATTGACTCTAGTGCAACTGGGAGACTGAAGGAAATATGCCCTAGAGGCAATAATAAAGTTATTATTTATTTCCTTATATCATGATAAATGTTTATTATTCATGCTAGAATTGTATTAACCGGAAACATAATACATGTGTGAATACATAGACAAACAGTATGTCACTAGTATGCCTCTACTTGACTAGCTCGTTGAATCAAAGATGGTTAAGTTTCCTAGCCATAGACATGAGTTGTCATTTTATTAACGGGGTCACATCATTAGAGAATGATGTGATTGACTTGACCCATTCCGTTAGAATAGCACTTGATCGTTTAGTTTGTTGCTATTGCTTTCCTCATGACTTATACATGTTCCTATGACTATGAGATTATGCAACTCCCGTTTACCGGAGGAACACATTGTGTGCTACCAAAATTAGCTCTATTTGGAAGGGCTCCTAGTTCTACTAGGAAAGGGGGAATCCTACTCCCGGTGGGAGTAGGACTCCCCTAGGGCACGCCATAGAGAGGGACGGCCCTCCCCCTCGTCCACTCCTTTATATACGGGGGCATGGGGCACCCTAAAGACACAACAATTGATCCCTTGGATCTCTTAGCCGTGTGCGGTGCCCCCTCCACCATAATCCACCTTGGTCATATCGTAGCGGTGCTTAGGCAAAGCCCTCCGTCGGTAGAACATCATCATCGTCACCACGCTGTCGTGCTGACGGAACTCTCCCTCAAAGCTCGGCTGGATTGGAGTTCGAGGGACGTCATCGAGTTGAACGTGTGTAGAACTCGGAGCTGTCGTGCGTTCGGTACTTGATCGGTCGGATCATGAAGACGTACGACTACATCAACCGCGTTGTGCTAACGCTTCCGCTTTCGGTCTACGAGGGTACGTGGACAACACTCTCCCCTCTCGTTGCTATGCATCACCATGATCTTGCGTGTGCGTAGGAATTTTTTTGAAATTACTACGTTCCCCAACACAGACAACTTAGTGACACTGAACAAAATGGTAGAGATATGCTCAAGGAGCATCTCCTAAAGTTATTTTCCTTCCAGAGAATCTATTGGAGACAGAGGGCCACTATCAGATGGGTAAAATTTGGAGATGAAAACCCAAAAAAATTCCAAGCAAAGGCTACAATCAAATACATGCACAACTACATTCAATCTCTGCAAGATGATCTTGGAAATAAGCACTCTGCCAAGGCCTCAATCCTCTGGAAATCTTTTAAGGACAGACAGGGTCAAAAGGAAAGTACATCTGACCCTTTAAACTTGATTGGCCTCATCACAAGAATAGATGGCCTGCAAGATCTGGAAGTTCCTTTCTCTACAAAAGAAATTGATGAAGTAATCAAACAGCTTCCCACAGATAAAGCTTCAGGCCCTCATGGTTTCAATGGAGATTTTATAAGAGCCTGCTGGAGTATTATTGCTGTTGATTTTTACAAGTTAATTGAGGATTTCTATCAGGGCTCAATCTCACTTCAAACCATCAATACTCCCTTCATCACTCTAATTTCAAAGAAGGATAACCCAGTTAGAGCCAATGACTTCAGACCTATATCTCTACCGAATTGCACTATAAAAATAATCACAAAGCTGCTGGCTAACAGGTTGCAAAAGATTATCCTCCAAGTGGTTGATACGTCTCCGTCGTATCTACTTTTCCAAACACTTTTTCCCTTGTTTTGGACTCTAACTTGTATGATTTGAATGGAACTAACCCGGACTGACGTTGTTTTCAGCAGAATTGCCATGGTGTTGTTTTATATGCAGAAAACAAATATTCTCGGAATAACCTGAAACTCCATGGAACATCTTAGAAAAAACAATAAAAAATCCTCACCAAAGAGGAAGACCAAGGGGCCCACACCCTTCTCACGAGGGTGGGGGGCGCCCCCCTAGGGCGCGCCGCCCTACCTCGTGGGCCCCCTGGAAACCCTCCGACACCAACTCCAACTCTATATATTTGCTTTCGGAGAGAAAAAAATAAGGGAGAAGAAATCATCGCGTTTTACGATACGGAGCCACCGCCAAGCCCTAAAACCTCTCGGGAGGGCTGATCTGGAGTCCGTTTGGGGCTCCGGAGAGGGGGATTCGTAGCCGTCGTCATCATCAACCATCCTCCATCACCAATTTCATGATGCTCACCGCCGTGTGTGAGTAATTCCATCGTGGGCTTGCTGGACGGTGATGGGTTGGATGAGATTTATCATGTAATCGAGTTAGTTTTGTTAGGGTTTGATCCCTAGTATCCACTATGTTCTGAGATTGATGTTGCTATGACTTTGCTATGCTTAATGCTTGTCACTAGGGCCCGAGTGCCATGATTTCAGATCTGAACCTATTATGTTTTCATGAATATATGTGAGTTCTTGATCCTATCTTGCAAGTCTATAGTCACCTACTATGTGTTATGATCCGGCAACCCCGAAGTGACAATAATCGGGACCACTCCCGGTGATGACCATAGTTTGAGGAGTTCATGCATTCACTATGTGCTAATGCTTTGTTCCGGTTCTCTATTAAAAGGAGGCCTTAATATCCCTTAGTTTCCAATAGGACCCTGCTGCCACGGGAGGGTAGGACAAAATATATCATGCAAGTTCTTTTCCATAAGCACGTATGACTATATACGGAATACATGCCTACATTACATTGATGAATTGGAGCTAGTTCTGTGTCACCCTATGTTATGACTGTTACATGATGAACCGCATCCGGCATAATTATCCATCACTGATCCGGTGCCTACGAGTTTTCCATATACTGGTTCTCGCTTATTTACTTCCCTGCTGCTACTGTTACAATCACTACAAAATACCAAAAGCATTACTTTTGTTGTCTTTACTTTTGTTGCCGCTACCACCACTATCATATTACTGTGCTACTAAACACTTTGCTGCAGATACTAAGTTTCTAGGTGTGGTTGAATTGACAACTCAGCTGCTAATACTTGAGAATATTCTTTGGCTCCCCTTGTGTCGAATCAATAAATTTGGGTTGAATACTCTACCCTCGAAAGCTGTTCCGATCCCCTATACTTGTGGGTTATCAAGACTAATTTCTGGCGCCGTTGCTGGGGAGCATAGCTCTATTCTTTGAGTCACTTGGGATTTATATCTGCTGGACACTATGAAGAACTTGAGAGATCCAAAAACCAAGATCTATCTCTCAACTATGAGAGGAGGTAAGGAACTTCCATCTAGCTCTCCACTTGATTCACCTTCTGTTATGAGTAAGTTTACGACACCTACACCTGCTTCTGCTATTTATTCTGATATGTCGCATGTTATTGATGATGCCACTTCTGCTATGCATGATACTTATGATGAAACTGCTTCTATGCCTGATACTACTGTGCCCCTTGGTGAATTTCTTGATGAACAAATTGCTAGGGCTAGAGAAAAAGAAATCATTGAATCTGAATATGATGATGATAGTGATGATGAAAATATGCCTGTTATTCCTGAGGGTTATCTTTTTGATATGGAATCTTCTGCCGCTATTTTAGCTTGCAACGATAGATATGAGCTTAAGATGTTATTAATTAAATGGAACAAAGAATCACTTAGAGATAAGATAAAACCCGACCCTACTTTTCACTACAGGAATCAGCTATTTTGCCGTCTGCCACGGCGGACGGCAAAGGCATGAACGGCGGACGGCAAAGGACTTTGCCGTCAGCCGCGGACGGCAAAAGGCTCCGGCAAAGTAGACTACGGTAAACAGCTACTTTGCCGTCTGCTTCCTGGCGCCTGACGGCAAAGGCCCTTTGCCGTCTGCGGCGGATGGCAAAGAGAGCGGACGGGAATAATTGCGCTGTCAGTCCGTTAAGTGGCTAACGGCAGGCCTTTGCCGTCCGCCGCTGACGGCAAAATTTCTAGTGTCTTTGCCGTCCGCCGTATGATGTCATCTACACGTCACTACATGGCAGGTTCTTTGTTGTCTGCCACTGATGGCAAAGTGCAGTTTCTTTGCCGTCTGCCACTGATGGCAAAGTCTTTGCCGTCTGCCACTGTAGGCAAACTGACCAAATGGGTCAGCTCCCAGGAAGCACAGCTGGATGCCACGTGTCTTCTTTGCCGTCCGCGGCAGACGGCAAAGAGCCCGTTGCCGTCGGTGGCAGACGGCAAAGAGCCTGCATATTGGCTCTTTTATCTGTTTTTTTTAAATCCAACAATTTTCATCACAAATATATATGATATATATAGATATATTTCAAAAGGACATTATAGAGCAAACATATAAGATATCCAACACATAACTTCATCATCCAACCATATATATTACATGCATAGTTCCATCATACATAACAAGTTCAACATAGAGGCATCCAACCATATATATTACAATAGTTTCATCCAACGATACATGCATAGTTCAACGATACAAAAGAAACAGAGAAAGGGATAAGGAGCACTCCATCTATGCAAGCTTTCGTCAAGTGAATGAAATCTGCAAAATGAAAAATAAGAAAGTTAGAACAAGAAGAGTAGAACAAGAAGAAGACTAGAACAAGAAGAGTAGAACAAGAAGAAGACTAGAACAAGAAGAGTATGTCATTTATGAGCTAACTTACGTGAAATGGATCATATATGAGCTAACCAAGTTGAAATGGGTCGTTTATGAGCTAGCTAAGGTGAAATGGATCATTTATGAGCTAACTTAGTTGAAATGGGTCGTTTATGAGCTAACTAAGGTCAAATGGATCATTTTTGAGGTAACTAAGGTGAAATGGATCGTTTTTTAGCTAACTTAGGTGAAATGGATCATTTATGAGCTAACTTAGTTGAAATGGATCATTTTTTAGCTAAATTAGGTGAAATGGATCATTTATGAGCTAATTTAGTTGAAATGGATCTTTTTGAGCTAACTTAGGTGAAATGGATCATTTAAGAGCTAATTTAGGTGAAATGGATCGTTTTTTAGCTAACTTGGTGAAATGGATCGTTTATGAGCTAAATTAGTTGAAATGGATCGTTTATGAGATAACCTAGGTAAGATGGGTCATTTTGGAGTTAACCTAGGTGAAATGGGTCATTTTAAAGCTAACGTAGGTAAAATGGATCATTTAGGAGCTAATCTAGGTAAAATGGGTCATTTTTAGCTAACTTGGATGAACTGTATCATTTATAAGCTAACCTAGGTAAAATGGGTCATTTTAGAGCTAACTTAGGTAAAATGGATCGTCTATGAGCTAACTAAGCTAATTATGCAATTTTTGACATAAGTAAGCTAAGTACAGATCGTTTTAGAGCTAACTTAGGTAAAATGGATGGTTTTGGAGGTCAGTAAGCTTATTAAGTCATTTTGGAGGAGAAGCAGCTAAGTCTAGGTCATTATGGTAAGCATTGGAGGAAATAAAGCTAAGTCTAGGTCTTTATGCATGTGTTAAGCAAAACACTAGATAAACTTACCAAGATCCAGGAGGTGTAGGAGCAGGGTGGCTCGTGTCGGTAGCTGGAGAAGGATCGTGCGATGCTTGTCTGGAGTTACGCTGCACCAAAGATCATTTCCAATGTCTTGTTAGCATGATGACACTCAAATGTTAAGACTAGCAAGTAATGTCCATTCAAATAAAACTCACCGTGGTCCTAGGAGCAATCACTGGCATCGGCGGAGCGGTCTGACCTATCTTCTCGCACACAGACTGCACATTTGGTTTTGACGACTCAGTCATACTAGTTAGTAATGAGACAAACACTACATGAATGTTTTGGCTAATCTGCAGAAGAAACTTACCACAAGGAGCTCGTACATGGCCCTTGCCTGCATGTCATTCCGTGCCCTCTCCTCCTCCATCATCTTTGTCGTCCTCTCCTCCAACTCCCGCTGCCTCTCCGCCGCCTCCGCCAGAAGTTTCTCCGTTCTATCTCTCTCACTCTGTATAGCAGCCTGCAACACCACTCACATGACCATTTGTAATCATTGATGGAAGCGCACACAATGTAATGGAGAAAGATAACTGAGTATGTATCACTAACCTTGATGGCGAGTAGCACTGGCCGTTCACGAGGCCTTATCTCAGGAGCAGAGCTCGACTGGCGCGCCTTGATCTCCGGGAGAGTGCTAGGACAACGGATAAGTCCATCTCCAATGGCTATGGAGCCATGGGACCTCTCGCCACCAGATATCATCACCAGCTCTGGATCAATGGGACCCTGGCTCGGGTTAAAGTCCTCCCCTTTCCTCGCCTTCCCCTCATCTCTATATCTCACGAGCTTGTTGTGGGAGGAGATGTTGGTGAAGTTGTTTGCATCATCGAGGTCAGACTAAGAGAAAGCCTTGACTTTCTTGAAAGAGGCAGTGTGGGCCATGCCATACAGGTCGTACACCTCTGGCACCTTATCCTCCTTATTGTAGTGTGCCTGAAAGAGAGAAACAATGAAAATTAGTAATTAAAGGGCTCAAGCTAGCATGATGAATGAATTGCATGAATCATGAAGCAAACCACATACCCAGTTGCGCTCGAACTGATATAAGTTGGAGCTGCCTTGATGGTGTGGCACACCTTCCATTTGGGCACGTTTGTCCTTGGCCTCGTTGTGGAGGGCTAGCCATTGTTTTGAGCACCACTCATCGACCAACACCTCCCAACAATCCATCCGATCCGCACACCATCTCGGAGGCGCCTAAGTTAGCAAATAGAAACTTGAGCGCTACGGCTAAGAATTACTAAATGAAGGAACTTAAGTAGAGAAGGCCTTAAGAATTACCTTCATGTACTGCTCCTTACTCAGGAACTTATCGCGGCACGCCGGCTTGGTCTTCTTGATACCACGCAAGGCGTAGTAGTCTCGAACAGCCTGCACCCGAGCCTCGTGCCGTAAGTTCTGGAGTAGGCGCTTGCAGACGTTCTCGATAACATGTGTCGCGTCCTCCTCATATCCCTCCTCACACCTGTAGAATGTCTGCAATCAAATGAGACAATATTGATTAGTACAATTAATAACTAGCTAGTTGAAGATTTTTAAATGTGTAAAGGAGAAATTACTCAGAACTTTCTGATCACCATGTCTGCCCTCGTGTCGCACACGACACCGTCGATAATCTCATCCGGCGGGGCCGGGGCAGCCACGTAGTGCTCCCAGCTCAATCCAAGCTCTGGAAGCCGACCCTCACCAGGCAACGTGACAAACCCCGGGAAGTTTTGCCGGCAAAGAACTCCAAGGACGGAGTTGGGCCGGCGGACACTATGATGGTGGTCCCAACCCCTGCAGCATGACAAGGCCAATGCATTAGTTATTTGAAGAAACGTGAATGCAGAAGGTACAAAAATATTAAATGCACTTACGTACCTCTCCCCATCAGGGAAAATCAACCACCTCTGCTCGCGGGTCACCGGCACGGACGGGAGCCGTGTAGCACCATGCTGGTAGACGTTGCCCCCCTCCTCCCCCTCCTCATCAGTTGGCTCCCCGCCATCATCAGCATGGCCACTCGGCTCCCCGCCATGCTCAGGCTGACCCGACCAGGTACCCCATCCAGACGTGTGCTCCTCCGGGGTCTCATGGGCCCAAGTCTCGTGGGCTGAAGGCCCGTCGACCCGAGGCTCGTGGGACGAAGACTCGTGGACCGGAGACTCATGGACCGGAGTCCGTGCAGCCTCCTCCTCAGACGAGTCCACCCTAGCAGTCACGTGCTCGGGTGAAACAGCTGGGGGCGGTGGCGAGGAAGGCGCCGTAAGAGTCACCCTACCTCCTCTCCCGCGACCACATGCTCCACCTCCTCTCTTCTTCTTACCTCGTCCCCTGCTGGGAACCGCGGTCGACGAAGAAGGGCCCGGCGGTGTCGCCATACTGTCCAGCAACGCTCGGCGGAGAGGTGCGTGTGGAATGGAAGACCTCGCACCACGCGCCGACGAAGAAGGGGCCTCGGCGCGCTCCCGACTAGCGCCCACCATCTTTCAACACCTGCCATGACAAAGAATAAACGAAATTAGTACAACATAAAAAAAGTACCGACATGAATAATAATATGTATATCACTTAAGTGTATCATCATCAAGTACAACATAAAAAAATTGAATACCTGACACTACTAATAATCTCGATCAGTATCATCAATAAATGCATAATCATCATCATCACTATAATCAATGATGGGCTCATAGGGTTCATTGGCATCAACATGTGCAAGGCCACCTTGACGTAATCGGTCAAGCATTGACAGGTCATCCGCAGCAGTAACCTCTTCTTGTTCCGGCTCTTCTTGTTCCTCCTCTGGGGTGATGTCGGATTCATTATCGCTGTCTACTTCAATGTTTTGGGGTGAAGTATAGCGGTTCTTGAAACGCTTTTTGGAAAGACGTGTCTCTTGGAAGAATTCTCCTTGATATGTGTCTGGGTTAATGTGAGGTTCATAATCCTCTTCCTTTGGGGGAGAAAGTCTAGCACGTGGCGGCACTTCATAAACGACATCCCAACCTTTCAGATTTGGATTAGTTTGGCAGGCCCACGGTAGATAGAATACTTGGGTCGCCTGTTGAGCCATAATATAGACATCAGGAACATCTAAATGAGTGCTTTGGTTGATTTCAACTAGCCCTATATGTTCATGAGTCCTTCTAGTCTCCTTCGGCTGAAACCAATAACATTTGAAGACTACGACATTCGGTGGGTTTTCACCATAGAACAGAAGTTCATAAATTGCTTCAACTCTCCCATAATACTCAGTACCTCCTTCGCCGATAGCAGATACACAACAATTTGTAGACTTTCGGTCGGCCATAGATAGCTCTTTGCCATAGGTACGAAAGCGATACCCGTTGATGTCGTACTTGTCAAATGAACGGACCTTATAGTCAAAACCATTAGCGACTTGTCTCAATTCGGCGTACATAGACTCTGAATTAGCCTACAAGTTTAATATGAAAGGATTGTTGCATTATGCACAAATTAGCGAATGAAATGAAATTGTCTAATAGAAATTACCGTTTTGTTTGAACCAAGAGATGAAACCGGGATAGCCACCTCCTTGCTTTGCGAGAAGCTCATACTCTTCGACGGAATCCTTTTGGATCTCCGCTCCATACGAGAATATGGTGACGTATCGACTGTATGACATATCCAGGAATAAGAGTAGTTCAAAGGAAATAGAAGTTGCGAAACAATGTACCGAGAACTTACTCGATGTACGGCCGCACTTCTATCAGGTTGTTGAAGATATACAACGAAATGGTCCGCCATTCTTCGTTATCCAAAGATACTGGATGTGAAACACTAGCTGGTGCGAGATTCCCTTTGAATAGGATGAGGTTGGATCCACCCTTTTTAGGCTCGTCAGCATTGTACCGAGGCTTCGGATTATGCAAATGACGATTTTTGGCTTCGTAGTGCGCTGTTACGAAGTTTGCCGCCTCCTCTGTGATGAATGCCTCGGCCATCGATGCTTCAATTCTACCTTTATTTTTACATTTTTCTCGAAGCGTCTTCTGCATCCTCTCAGTTGGGTAGGCACCAACGATTTTGCACGGGCCCCCCCAATCTTGCCTCGGTCGGGAGATGCAAAATCAAATGCTGCATTGGATTAAAGAAGCCCGGTGGAAAGATCTTCTCTAACTTGCAGATCAACTCCGGCGCCAACTCTTCCATTTCTTCTAGCACGCCAGGCGATAGTTCTTTCGCACAAAGAACACGGAAGAAATAGCTGAGTTCTGCCAGTACTAGCCATTCATCCTCAGGGATGAAGCCACGCAACATCACCGGCATTACCCGCTCAATCCATATGTGCCAATCATGACTCTTGAGACCAAATATCTTCAGTTTATCAAGATTCGCTCCCCTCTTTAGATTCGCTGCATACCCATCGGGGAACATCAACTGCTGTTGCACCCACAAGAGAATTTCCCTCATAGCTGGCCTTCCAAGATTGAACCATGCCTTTGGCTTCGTCCAGTTCTGCTTTCCTTTCGGTTCTTTCATGTTTTGTAACGGCCTATCACATAGCGCCTCCAGATCGACTCTAGCCTTAGTATTATCCTTTGACTTCCCATCTATGCCGAACAATGTACCAAAAAGTGCCTCGGCGATATTCTTCTCAGTGTGCATCACGTCGATGTTGTGTGGGCAAAGGAGGTCTTTGAAGTAAGGCAGATCCCATAAGCATGTTTTGTGAGTCCACGCATGCTTAGTATTATACCCCTTGAAGTACCCTGGACGTTGTGGATCTGGCTCGAGAGCGTTTAACTGATCCAGGGTCTGTTGGCCTGTCAATGCAGGTGGTGCAGAGTTTTTGACAACTCTACCCCTGATGAAGTTCTTCTTGTCTTTCCTGAACTTATGGCGAGGATCCAGGAACTGTCTATGCATGTCGAAGCAAGAAAACTTGCGACCGGCCTGAAGCCAACGAAACTCAAGAGCTCCCTTGCATGTGGGGCACGGGAACCTTCCATGCACACACCAGCCAACGAATAGCGCATACGCCGGCAAGTCATGCGTCGAGTACATGTACCAGACACGCATTATGAAGTTCCGTTTGCTAAAGGCGTCGTATGTCTTGAACCCATTATCCCAGGCTTCTTGCAATTCGTCCTTAAGCGGCTGCATGTACACATTCATATTTTTGCCCGGATAGTTGGGTCCTGGAATTATCAACGTCAGGAAAATGTTCTTTCTTTGCATAATCTGTCCGGGGGGGAGATTGAGTGGAAAGACAAATACGGGCCAACAACTGTATTGGGCTGCCGTCATACCAAACACACTGAACCCATCCGTGCTGATGCCGACTCGAGGATGCCTCGGATCTGCCGCTTTGTCAGCATGTAATTCATCAAACTTTTTCCACGCAACACCATCCGATGTGTGTACCATCATCAGATTCCCATCTGCATCTAGTTCGGTTCTTTTGCCTGTTTTGTGCCATGTCATCTGTCTGGCCGTCTCTTCGACCATGAAAAGACGTTGAAGTCTTGGTACGATTGGCATATACCGAAGAACACTAATGGGGATTTTGGTCTGTGTCTTCTCACCCATACCGTTGTCTACCACAATATACCTGGAAGACTTGCAAATGGGACAATAGTTCAAGTCCGCATAGTCAAGCCTAAATAAGGCACATCCTTTCTCACAGGCATGTATCTTCTCATAGGGCATCTTCAGTGCACGGAGGATTTTGTCCGACTGGTACAGGTTTGCAGGCATTACATGGCCTTTGGGTAGAAAGCGTCCAAATACTGTCATAATTGCGTCATAGCATTCTCTGCCCAAGTTGAACTGAGCCTTCAGAGCCATTACTTGTGAGATGGCATCCAACTGACAAAGCTCAGTGTGCTCGTGGAGCGGACGTTTCGAAGACTCCAACATTTCATTGAAGGCCTTTGCAGATTCCTCCATCTCCTCGTCCGAATCCCGAGCATCATCATAGCCTTGCACCATGTTTTCCATCCCGGTACCATGCTCGTCGGTGCGACGACGATCCACCTCAGCTCGGTCACGTTGGGCAGACTCACCATGAAATGTCCACACCGTATAATCGGGCGTAAAACCACTCTTCTGCAGGTGTTTGCCCATTTCAGCCTCTGTCTTCTTTTCCCAATTGCCGCACCGGAAACAGGGGCACCAGGTTTTCTTTTGGCCATTTGCAAATGCGGCTTGCACAAACCCCTTAGTTTTTGTGAACCATTCAGCGCTCCATTTGTTCTGACCAGTGTGACCGGTATACATCCAAGCACGGTCACTCATCTTGACTTTCAGAGCTACTGGACACACAACAATTATATATGTAATTCACCATGTATATATTCATCAGTTGATCTACTTTGTCAATTTTATTACGTCCATGCAACCTACACTCTAATAGGTAATGATAGGTCCTAATCCCACCCGTGTATGTGTAGATTGGGTTCATTTTCCCATGCTATGCTCCGGATCCGACGCAAAATTTCGGCAGCACCTCCCCGCTGTTCTCCTGATACACGTCTCTGCAATAAACAGAGAGGATGTGTACCCGGAGAACAACAGGGGAGGCACTGACGAAATATATGCGTCGGATCCGGAGCAAAGCATATGGGAAAATGAACCCAATCTACACATACTCGGGCTGTCCATGGATAGCGTTGGACAATTCGAAAGAATCAAGGTTATAAATATGCAAATGCATGCATATTTATAACTATGACGCTTTCGAACGGGAGACACATATTGGTTACGCATACTGATGATTCAAGACACATATATAGCTAGCTATCAAGTTTCATCGGAATAGATCAAATAATTAATGGGGGAGGAGGACTTGTCATTTGTGCTCACCCACGAACGAAGGGGCAGAGCTCGTCAACGCACGGGAGGTCGGGGTCGGGGTCTCGGGGTCGGGTTGTCGTGTCGGGGGGCGGGGTCGGGTTCTGGGGGCGGGGGGGGGGGAAGGGGGGCGCTCGTCAAACGCACGGCGAGGTCGTCGAACACCAAACCTCGCAGCGATGAAACAACTGCACATTTAAAACTACACGATCAACACAATTATATATGATGTTTTTCATAACAAAATCGAAAAATATATGACCTAACTAATAATTCACAAATATATGACCCCGTCGGCCTCTGGAAGGCCAAAGAACACCTTTTCGGGAGGTGTCGGTGGTCGGGGTGTCCTGTCGGTGTCGGGGTGCCGTGTCGGGGTCGGGGTGCTGTTTCGGGGTCGGGGGGGGTGTCGTGTCGATGTCGGGGTAGTGCCGTGTCGGTGTCGGGGTGTTGTTTCGGGGTCGGGGTGTGGTGTCGGGGTCGGTGTCGGGTCAGGCTCGGGGTCGGGGTGTCGGGTCAGGCTCGGGGTCGGGGTGTCGGGGTCGGGTCGGGGTGTGGGTCGGGGTCGGGGTGTCGGGGTCGGGGTCTCGGGGTCGGGGTGTCGTGTCGGGGTGCCCGGGTCGGGGTCTTTTTTTCCTTTTCTTCTTCTTCCTCTTCTTCCTTTTCTTCCTTTTCTTCCTTTTTTTCCTTCTTCTTCCTCCTTTCCTTTTTCCTCTTCTTCTTCTCCTCCTCTCCCTTTTTTTCTTCTTCTTCTTCCTCTTCTTCTTTTTTCTTCTCCTCCTCCTCCTCTTCTTCTTCCTTTCCTTTTCCTCTTCTTCTTCTCCTTCTCTCCTGTTTTTTTCTTCTTCTTCTTCTTCCTCTTCTTCTTTTTTCTTCTCCTCCTCCTCTTCTTCTTCTTCCTTCCTTTTCCTCTCTTCTTCTCCTCCTCCTGTTTTTTTTCTTCTTTCTTCTTTTTCTTTCCTAAAACTGAACTAAACCTAAAACTAAACCTAAATCTATCTAAACATAAACCTAGAACTAAACAAACAGAAGAAAAAAAGGAAAAACTAAATCTAAACCTAAAACTAAACTAAAACTAAACCTAAACCTAAAACTAAACCTAAAACTAAAACTAAAACTAAATCTAAACTAAACATAAACCTAAAACTAAAAAAACAGAAGAAAAAAAGGAGAGGTAGAGCTCACCTGGGCCGGTGGAGGAGGTGGCCGGTGGAGGAGGGGGGCGGGGCGGCCTGGGGCGGCGGCGCCGGTCCCAGGGCGGTGGGGCGCGGGCGGGGCGCCGGGGCGCGGCGGGGGCGACGGGGCGGGCGGCCGGTGGAGCGACGGCGCCCGGGGCGGTGGGGCGCGGGGGGGCCGGGTCGCCGGGGGGCCTGGGCGCGGCGGCGCCGAGACGGGGCGGGGGGCCGGGGCGACGGGGCGGTGGGGCGACGGGGCGGGGGGACGGTGGGGCGGCGGGGCGGTGGTGCGACCGGGCGGCGGCGAGTGGTGGGGGCGGCGGCGTGCGTGTGTGGGAGGGAAACAGAGAGAGAGGGGCTGGGGCGCGCCGGCCGTTAGATACGTTTAATCTTTGCCATCCACCACCTTTGTCTTCCGCTAATGTGCGCTTTGCCGTCCGCTAGCGGACGGCAAAGAGGGGGGCCGTTAAGTATTTTTTAACCAGCTCCTCAGTGGGGCCCCCTCCCTCTTTGCCGTCTGCTAGCGGACGGCAAAGATTCTTTGCCGTTAGCTAGCAGACGGCAAAGAACAGGCTGATGGCAAAGGCTTTCTTTGCCATCAGCTTGTTCTTTGCCGTCTGCTTTCAGGTAGCTGATGGCAAAGAGCTTCTTTGCCATCCGCTAGCTGACGGCAAAGAGCTGGCAGATGGCAAAGTAGCTGATTCCAGTAGTGTTTGCTACTTCACCTATTTGTGTTCCTGACAAGGATTATGAATTCTCTATTGATCCTGATATAATTACTTTGGTTGAATCTGATCCATTTTATGGCTATGAATCTGAAATTGTTGTGGCACATCTTACTAAGTTAAATGATATTGCTGCCCTGTTCACTAATGATGAGAGATCGCGTTACTTCTATATACTCAAAATATTTCCGTTCTCATTAAAGGGTGATGCTAAGATATGGTTTAATTCTTTTAATCCTGGTTGTGTGCGTAATCCCTAGGATATGATTTATTACTTCTCTGCTAAATATTTCCCTGCTCATAAGAAACAATCTGCTTTGAGGGAAATATACAACTTCGTGCAAATTAAAGAAGAGAGTCTCCCACAAGCTTGGGGGAGGCTTCTCAAGTTGCTTAATGCTTTGCCTGATCATCCTCTTAAGAAACCTGAAATACCTGATATCTTTTATAATGGACTAACCGATGCTTCCAGAGATCACCTGGATAGTTGTGCTGGTTCTCTTTTCAGGGAAAGAACACCGGATGAAGCTGAAATCCTATTGAATAATATGTTGACAAATGAAAATAATTGGGCACCTCCTGAGCCAGCTCCTGCTCCAATTACTGAGCCTATTCCTGAACCAACTCTGAAGAAGAGAGGTATTATATTTCTCAGTCCCGAAGATATGCAAGAGGCAAAGAAATCTATGAAAGAAAAAGGTATTAAAGCTGAAGACGTTAAGAATTTACCTCCTATTGAAGAAATACATGGTCTTAATATACCGCCTGTTGAAGAAACTTATGATCCTAATTCTTTATTTACTGAAGAACCTCCTGATCCCGATATCCCGACACAGGTAGTAAAGGTAAATTCTCTCTATAGATATGATAAAGCTGAAGTCCCTCCTACTAAAATTGCTAGTCAGTGCTTGGATGAGTTTGATAACTTTATGTTTAAACAAGACGACTTCAATGCTTATTTTGGTAGACAATTAAAAGAAAATGCTTATATGATTAGACGCTTGGGTGATTATATGGCTAATATTAAAGGTGAACTTAAACTTGTTAGCAAACATGCTTCTATGGTTACCACTCAAGTAGAACAAGTACTTAAGGCTCAAAAAGAAGTGCTTGATGAAATGAATAGAAAGAAAAATGATTATGCTATTAGAGTGGCTACTAGAACTGGTAGAATGACCCAGGAACCTTTGTATCCTGAAGGCCACCCTAAGAGAACCGAGCAAGATTCCCAAAGAAATAATATTGATGTTCCTAGTTCTTCTAAAAAGAAGAAGAAGAAAATTGATAAAACTGTGCAAACTTCTAGTGAACCTATTGCTGAACCACCTGATAATCCAAATGATATTTCTATGTGTGATGCTGAAACACAATCTGATAATGAACATGAACCTAGTAAAAATATTAATGATGATGTTCATGATGATGCTCAAACTAGTAATGATAATGATGTAGAAATTGAACCTGCTGTTGATCTTGATAACCCACAATCAAAGAATCAACTTTATGATAAAAGAGACTTTGTTGCTAGGAAACTTGGTAAAGAAAGGGAACCTTGGGTTCAGAAACCCATGCCTTTTCCTCCGAAACCATCCAAGAAAAAGGATGATGAGGATTTTGAGCGCTTTGCTGAAATGATTAGGCCTATCTTTTTGCGTATGCGATTAACTAATGTGCTCAAAACAAATCCTTATGCTAAATATATGAAGGATATCATTACTAATAAAAGAAAGATACCGGAAGCTGAAATTTCCACCATGGTTGCTAATTATACTTTTAAGGGTGGAATACCAAAGAAACTTGGAGACCCCGGAGTACCTACTATACCTTGCTCCATTAAAAGAAATTATATTAAAACTGCTTTATGTGATCTTGGAGCCGGTGCTAGTGTTATGCCTCTCTCTTTATATCGTGGACTTGACTTGAATAAGCTGACACCTACTGAAATATCTTTGCAAATGGCTGATAAATCAACTGCTATACCTGTCGGTATTTGTGAGGATGTGCCTGTTGTGGTTGCAAACGTTACTATTTTAGCGGACTTTGTTATTCTTAATATTTCCGAGGATGATACTATGTCTATTATTCTTGGAAGACCTTTTCTTAATACTGCAGGGGCTGTTATTGATTGCAACAAAGGCAATGTCAGTTTTCATGTTAATGGTAATGAGCATACGGTACACTTTCCGAGGAAACAACCTCAAGTTCATAGTATCAATTCTATTGGAAAAATTCCATCGATTATATTTGGAGGTTTCGAATTTCCTCTTCCTACTGTCAAAAAGAAATATGATATTCTTATTATTGGGGATGTGCATATCCCCGTTGAGGTAACTTAGTGTTATTCGAAATTTCTCCGGTTTCATGATGATCGGAATGAGTTTGTTAACAAGACTTAATCAACCTTGTTAGTGGATTCTTTTTGATGAGCATGAGATGGATGAAACTAGAAGCACAAACTTCTGTACCCCACTTTTACTTTCTATTATTTATATTAAATAAAGTAAAAATAGTATTTTCTGTCTGTTTCCTGACTTATCCGTGCAATATAAAAATATCTCGAAAATAAAAGTCCTCAGAATGCCATGCCAATTTAATATGATTTTTTCAGGAATATTTGAGGATTTACTGTGCAAAAATTACCGCGGGGGGAGCTGCCACCTGGCCACGAGGGTGGTGGGCGCCCCCCTTATAGGGCGCGCCCCCTACCTCGTGGGCCCACGGTGGCCCTCCTCCACTTATCCCAGCACCCATCTTCTTCCTCTATCTCACACAAACCCAAAAAACCAACTCAAGCACGAGTTCCAGCCACTTTTGCTGTGATTTTCGATCTCCTTGCTCAAAGCACCTCTCGCAAAACTGCTTGTGGAGATTGTTCCTTGGTATGTGACTCCTCCATTGGTCTAATTAGTTTTTGTTCTAGTGCTTTATTCTTTGCAAATTTGTGTTGCATAGGTAACCATGTTCTTGAGCTTGCATGTCAAATTTATATGGTTCTAAGTAGTTCTAATGCTTGATATGGCTCTAGGCACTTGTAGGAGTAGTTGCTATCAGTTTTATTGAGTTCGGTTACTTTTATTTGAAGTTACTAAAAATTTCAGATTATTTCAGAAAAATAATGAGGAGATTTTTGAGGGGCTCATCGAGCCAAAGCTCGAAGGAAAAGGCACCGAAGCCTAAGTATAATTTGCCACGCACCGCGGAGATTCGGGCGTGTGGATGGCCTTCTGAAGATTTCTTGAGAGCAGCCGGTATCTATGAAGATTTTCATGAATTGGCTCACAATGCAGGCCTCACCGCTTTCCTCCACGACCAATGCGATCTGTATCTCTTACTCACAAATACTTTTGTGCAAAACTTTCATTTTCATTTTAGGAACTCACCACCTACGGTGGAGTTTCATTTATATGATGAGCATAAGGAGATGTCACTTTATGATTTCTGTCGGATTTGTTTAATCCCTTTTGAGGGCAAGACAGAAGAACCACATCATGATGATGTGGCTGGGTTTATTGATACTATCACTGTAGGAGAAACTAGAAAGGTTTCTGATGCACGAATCACTAGCATACATTTTCCTGTTTTATGCTACTTTGCATTATTTGCTAGTCGTTGTTTAATTGGACGCGGAAACAGTGGAAACCTTAGTATCCCTGATATAATTATTCTGCACCACGGTTTATATAGTGATAACACTTTTAGTATGGGCGGTATTATTGCTAGACGGTTAAGTATAAACCGTACTAAGGGTCCCATCTTTGGAGGCGTTTATGCCACACGCCTAGCTGCATATTTTAACATACCTATTAGGCTTGCTGAGAAGGAAGAAAAGGTGCTGCCCCATGTTTATCTAGATCATAAAAGTATGGTGGCACATGATTTTATTGTTAAGAATAGGGCAGGATAGCTTAAATATCAATTGTTCTTTAACAAACATCATCATGCGACTATTATCCTGCCTGCTCCTTCTTTGTTTAATTTTGTAGGACCCTACCTCATTACGTGGGCTGCTGTCCAAGCTTACAAAAATCCTGCACCAGCCCGGGAACAGGAACCACAAGATGAACCTCCACGACAATCTGTTTATTCTTGGGATCCAGAGATGACTGTCAGCCAGTGGCAGTCAGAGTCTTCTTCTTCATCACAATATGATCCCAACTATTCTTCCTCATCACAGTACGACCCCAACAACTATTATTATTGATATCCGCCAGGCCAGTCGTGGCCATAAACCAACTTAGGCCAAAATCCTAAGCTTGGGGGAGTACGTATTTCTCACCGACATTACATTTATGTTCACACGCACTCATTGCTAGATGTCGGTGCTCATACTTTTTCACTGTAATATCCATGCTAGGTTATTTTCTTTTTCCTGCTTTCTTCTTGCGTGTTTGTTAAACCTTAAGAAAAAATTAGTAGTAGTTTATTTTTCTGCTGTAGTAGTAATAATTAAAAAGAAAACCCAAAAATATTTCCCGTTCTTCTTTTGCTTGTTGGGAGCTTTCCCGTGTAAATAGTTTTATTTATTTTCTTTTCTTTGGGGGTCAGTAGGAGAAGACCATAATTAAATTGTTGAAGTGGCTCTTATATGCATTATTGTTGAATTAACCCAGAGCCCATATTGCCTTGTCTTCTCCTGTTTATTGAATGCTCGCCGATTCCAGCTTAGTCCAATGCACGTACACTCTTATTATTATTCACACCGTTCGGTCGTGCAAGTGAAAGACAATTATGATGATATATGATGGACTGACTGAGATGAGAAAAGCTGGTATGAACTCGACCTCTTTTGTTTTTGTAAATATGATGAGTCCCTCGTTCTTGATTCAGCTTATTATGAATAAACATGTTTGCAATGACAATTAGAGATCATAGTTGCTTGTGCCATGCTTGATTAGCTATGAGTTATAATGGTTTACCTTGTGTGCCAACATTCTATTGAGATGATTATGATGTGGTATGATGGGGTGGTATCATCTTTTGAATGATTTAAGTGACTTGACTTGGCACATGTTCACGCATGTAGTTGAAACAAATCAACATAGCCTTCACGATATTTATGTTCATGGTGGATTATATCCTACTCATGCTTGCATCCAATGTTTATTAATTTTAATGCATGTACATGGCTGTTGTCGCTCTCTAGTTGGTCGCTTCCCAGTCTTTTGCTAGCCTTCACTTGTACTAAGCGGAATACTGCTTGTGCATCCAATCCCCTAAACCCCAAAGTTATTCCAGATGAGTACACTATACCTTCCTATATACGGTATCTACCTGCCGTTCCAAGTAAATTTGTATGTGCCAAACTCTAAACCTTCAAATAAACATTCTGTTTTGTATGCTCTAATAGCTCATGTATCAACCAAGGCTGTCCTTATCTTCCGTGTTAGGCGGGTTATTCTCAAGAGGAGTGGACTCCGCTCCTCACTCACGAGAAAATGGCTGGTCACCGGGATGCCCAGTCCCATGCTTTATGCAAACTAAATCAAAATTAATTGCAAACAAAACTCCCCCTGAGACCTGATGTATGTTGGAGGCACTCGTTGTTTCGAGCAAGCCATGGATTGATGTTTGTAGTGGAGGGGGAGTATAAACTTTGCCATTCTATTTGGGAACCGCCTATAATGTGTTTAGCATGGAAGATATCGCCATCTCTTAGTTGTTACGTTGACAATGAAAGTATATCGCTCAAAATACAATTTATCTCTATTTCAAAACCGAGCTCAGGCACCTCTACAAATCCCTGCTTCCCTCTGCAAAGGGCCTATCCATTTACTTTTATGTTGAGTCATCACCCTCTTATTAAAAAGCACTAGCTGGAGAGCATAGCTGTCATTTGCATTCATCACTATTAATCTATATTGGGTATGACTATGATTGGATCTCTTTTACCATGAATTACAATGTCTAGTCAGTCCTTGATCTTTGAAGGTGCTCTACATTTATGTTTTGCGGTCTCACAAAGGGCTAGCGAAATACCATCTTGTTATATCATATTATGATTGTTTTGAGGAAGTGTTGTCATCCGAGATTTATTATTATGGCTTGCTAGTTGATTATGTTATTGATATGAGTAATTATGAGACCTGAGAATTATTGCAAATGTGATTAGTTATGATCTATGCTGAAAACTTGAATGCTGGCTTGACATAGTTACAACAACAAGAGCAAACAGAGTTTGTAAAAGTTTTTCTTTCTTTCTTTCAGTTTGTCAACTGAATTGCTTGAGGACAAGCAAGGGTTTAAACTTGGGGGAGTTGATACGTCTCCGTCGTATCTACTTTTTCAAACACTTTTCCCCTTGTTTTGGACTCTAACTTGTATGATTTGAATGGAACTAACCCGGACTAACGTTGTTTTCAGCAGAATTGCCATGGTGTTGTTTTATGTGCAGAAAACAAATATTCTCGGAATGACCTGAAACTCCACAGAACATCTTAGAAAAAACAATAAAAAATCCTCGCCAAAGATGAACACCAAGGTGCCCACACCCTTCTCACGAGGGTGGGGGGCGCCCCCCTCGTGGGCCCCCTGGAAACCCTCCGACGCCAACTCCAACTCTATATATTTGCTTTCGGAGAGAAAAAAATAAGGAAGAAGAAATCATCGCGTTTTACGATACGGAGCCGCTGCCAAGCCCTAAAACCTCTCGGGAGGGCTGATCTGGAGTCCGTTCGGGGCTCCGGAGAGGGGGATTCGTCGCCGTCGTCATCATCAACCATCCTCCATCACCAATTTCATGATGCTCATCACCGTGCGTGAGTAATTCCATCGTAGGCTTGCTGGATGGTGATGGATTGGATGAGATTTATCATGTAATCGAGTTAGTTTTGTTAGGGTTTGATCCCTAGTATCCACTATGTTCTGAGATTGATGTTGCTATGACTTTGGTATGCTTAATGCTTGTCACTAGGGCCCGAGTGCCATGATTTCAGATCTGAACCTATTATGTTTTCATGAATATATGTGAGTTTTTGATCCTATCTTGCAAGTCTATAGTCACCTACTATGTGTTATGATCCGGCAACCCCGAAGTGACAATAATCGGGACCACTCCCGGTGATGACAATAGTTTGAGGAGTTCATGTATTCACTATGTGCTAATGCTTTGTTCCGGTTCTCTATTAAAAGGAGGCCTTAGTATCCCTTAGTTTCCAATAGGACCCTGCTGCCATGGGAGGGTAGGACAAAAGATGTCATGCAAGTTCTTTTCCATAAGCACGTATGACTATATACGGAATACATGCCTACATTACATTGATGAATTGGACCTAGTTCTGTGTCACCCTATGTTATGACTGTTACATGATGAACCACATCTGGCATAATTATCCATGACTGATCCGGTGCCTACGAGTTTTCCATATACTAGTTCTCGCTTATTTACTTCCCCGCCGCTACTGTTACAATCACTACAAAATACCAAAAACATTACTTTTGCTGTCTTTACTTTTGTTGCCGCTACCACCACTATCATATTACTGTGCTACTAAACACTTTGTTGCAGATACTAAGTTTCTAGGTGTGGTTGAATTGACAACTCAGCTGCTAATACTTGAGAATATTCTTTGGCTCCCCTTGTGTCGAATCAATAAATTTGGGTTGAATACTCTACCCTCGAAAGCTGTTGCGATCCCCTATACTTGTGGGTTATCAGTGGTTCACACCAATAAATATGGGTTTATCAAAAGCAGAATCATAAATGATTGCGTTGGGTGGGCATTTGAATACCTTCATCAATGCCAGAAGTCAAAATTGCCAATTGTGCTGCTCAAATTGGATTTTGAAAAGGCCTTTGATTTGCTAAGACGCAATACAATTCTAGCCATCTTGAGGGCTAGGGGGTTTGGAGAAAAATGGATCATGTGGATCAAAATGTTTCTCTCTTTAGGTACATCCTCGGTTTTACTTAATGGAGTCCCGGTAAAAGTCTTCAATTGCAGACAAGGAGTTAGACAAGAGACCCTATCTCCCCTTTACTATTTTTCCTTGCATATGATCTTCTACAGTCTGTGCTAAATGAGGCAATGCATCAAAACTTAATCAGTCCACCTGTACACATCCAAGCTTGCCCAGATTTTCCTGTCATTCAGTTTGCTGATGACACAATTCTAGTGCTTCCTGCTGATGCCAGACAATTGACTCATGTCAAAAACTTAATCTTGCACTACTCTGAGTTTACTAGGCTCAAAGTCAATTATGAAAATCCTTCATGGTGCCCATAAATGTGACAGGTCCACATATGGATATCCTTCTTAATATCATGGGATGCAAGCAGGGTCATTTCCCTTTCACTTACCTTGGCCTACCTCTGGGAACTAATTAGCCAAAGATTGAGGATTTTAACCCTATGATGCAAAGAATAGAAAGAAGACTCACAGGATGTTCAACTTATCCCTTGGGTGAATCTCATTTGGGAGAAATATTATCAATCAGAGGCATCAAGGGGTAAGTCAGAGGGCTCCTTCTGGTGGAAGACTCACCTCTCACTCATGGAGAGATTTAAGCTTTTGAGCAGCTGCACCATTGGATCAGGGCATTCTGTTCGGTTCTGGAAAGACAAATGGCAAGATCCAACTTTGCAACAAGCTCTGCCACATCTATCTTCCTTTGCCATCAATGAGGATCAAACTGTTCATGTCTTTTTGGAAAGCCAAGATTGGACAAATCATTTCCACCTCCCTTTGTCAGTAGAAGATTTTGATCAATTTAATCAACTGGCAGAACTAGTTCCACAGTTGCATCTCCATAGAAATGATAGTTGGACCATCAAGGGATCTGTTGGAAAAACTTCTGCTATTCATATCTACAACCAAATGCTGGAGCATAAAGAAGAGCACCCAATTTTTCGTATCATCTTTTTTTTGAAAAGGAGGAAAACCTCCGGCCTCTGCACCGATAGATGCATACGATCATATTATTTAAAAGCACAAGAAGGTCTTAAGTTCCAATGCTGCTCATAGTCTGAGCAAATAGAAAAAATAAGTCTGCAACGTGCCACACTCGGCGAAAACGCTCCACATCTGGCAATCAAGAATAGACTATGATGCCTACACACCTAGCCTATTATTAAGTCGCCATCGAAATCGGCTGAAGATAGCCCGTGCTACCGTCTCCCAGCGGTTGCACCCAATATCCAAAGGCTCCCTGAAATCTGCATGAGTGAGTAATGACCACATACGGATCCAAGCTGTAGCTCTGTAGATGACCTGCAAAAAGTTAGTGAAGTTTGTCCTGTTAAAAATCATATCATTTCTCGTGTTCCATATAGCCCATAATAGTGCACATATCCCTATCCGAATACGTTTAGCTATATATTTGTCCACTCCAGTAAGCCACGTCCCAAATAACGTGTTTATGCTCGTTGGGGGATGAATGTTAAAAGCTATATGTATTGATCGCCATAACAATTGTGCAAGCGGACATCGGTGAAAGAGGTGTTTGATCGATTCATTTTGGTCACAAAAACAACATCTGGAGTTACCAATCCAATTCCTTTTTAGCAAATTATCTTTGGTCAAAATAACTCCCTTGTGCACGAACCACATAAAGATTTTGATGCGAAGCGGAACTTTAATCTTCCATATGTGTAAAGACCTCGACAATGGACCGGAATCAATTAAGTCTAAATGCATGGATTTCACAGAGAAAATTCCATTTGAGGTTAACTTCGAACTGATAGTATCTTCCTGGTCTGAAAGTTGAACATCCATCAACCTACGGACCAGGTGAAGCCAAGCATTCCAGCGATCCCCTACGAGGGATCTCCTAAACTGGATATTAAGTGGTACCGAGCTTAATATTGTAGCGACATAATCCTCCTGACATTGCACAATATTATATAAGGAAGGGTATCGTAGAGCCAAGGGCGTCTCCCCTAGCCAGGTATCCTCCCAGAATCTAGTTGTGGTACCATTACCAACGGAGAAGTTAAACCCTTGGAAAAAACATAAGTTTTTCCTCATTAATCCCTTCCAAAAGGGTGAGTCCGTTGGCCTTGCACTAACTTGGGCCAAGGTCTTAGAGTGTAGGTATTTATTCCACAAGATTTGTATTCACATGCCCTCAGTCTCGGTAGATAGTGTGTATATCCATTTTCTAATTAAGCAGACATCTATTCTTGACCTCTAAATTTTTGATCCCTAGCCCACCCTAGTCTTTTGGTCTACACAGTATATCCCATCTAGCCAGTTTGTATTTCTTATTGGCCTCATCAGTTTGCCAAAAGAAATGGGATCTATGGAAGTCGAGTCTTTTGCGTACCCTTACCGGTATTTTGAAGAAAGATAAGAGGAACATCGGCAGATTAGTCAAAACCGAATTTATTAAAACCAGCCGACCTCCATAAGACATTAGCTTGCCCTTCCAGCAGTTTAGCTTTTTTCAAATCTATCTTCAATACATTTCCATTCCTGGTTCATTAGCCGACGATGATGAATTGGGATCCCTAGATAACTAAATGGTAAAGATCTCATTTCACAACCGAACAAGTTTTTATAATCATCTGTTCTTCTTTAGCTCTCCAAAAGCAAAACAATTCGCTCTTATTAAAGTTGATTTTGAGCCCAGACAGTTTCTCAAAAAGGCATAGAACAAGCTTCATATTCCTAGCTTTTGCGAGATCGTGTTCCATGAATATAATAGTATCATCCGCATATTGTAGAACGGATACACCCCCGTCTACAAGATGTGGGGCGAGTCCTCCTACTTGGCTACTCTCTTCAGCCCGACCAATAAGGACTGCCAACATATCTGCTACAATGTTAAGCAGCACAGGAGACATAGAGTCCCCCTGTCGTAACCCCTTACGTGTCTGGAAATAATGACCTGTATCATCATTGACTTTTATTCTGGCACTGCCTTTCTGTATGAAGGAATCCACCTGAGATCTCCAAGATTCATTGAATCCCTTCATACATAAGGCTTGTTGGAGGAAGGGCCATTTGACCTTATCATACGCTTTTTCGAAGTCCACTTTGAAGATAACACCATCTAGTTTCTTCGTATGGATTTCGTGCAATGTTTCATGTAGGACTACAACCCCTTCTAGGATTTGTCTTCCTGGCATGAAGGCAGTTTGAGTTGGTTGTACAACCGAATGAGCTATCCGAGTCAGCCTATTCATGCCAACCTTTGTAAAAATCTTAAAGCTAACATTGAGAAGACAAATCGGCCTGGACTGCTCAATGCGAACAGCTTCCACCTTCTTAGGCAACAACGTTATTGTTTCAGAATTAAGGTCAAACAGATCCAAGTGACCATTGAATAAATCATGGAACATAGGCATAAGATCTCGCTTGATGATGTGCCAACATTTTTGATAAAACTCTACCGAGAACCCATCCGGCCCTGGCGCCTTATTATGCTTCATTTGCATTATTGCCTCAAACACCTCTTTCTCAGAAAAAGGGGCAGCCAACACCTCATTCTCATCTGAATTGAGTTGAGGTATGTCTCTGATCGCACTCTCGTCTAGAGATACGAAACTTTCTTTGGGCGCTCCGAAAAGTTTCTTATAATACTCGAAGATGTACAATTTTAGATTCTCATGACCTACAATTGTACCCTCATCTTGTTCTAACTGGATTATCTTTTTCTTTCTATGTTTCCCATTAGCAATCATGTGGAAGAATTGTGTATTATCATCACCTTGGACGATTTCATATCATCTGGAGCAGTTCTAGCAGGCTAAAGCACAAAATTGTCTTCTGGCTGGTGGCACATTGTAGAATCAACACCAGAGCACTTCTTGGTAGAAAAGGAATGCACCTAGATGACCCTTTCTGCCCAAATTGCAACCAACAGGCAGAGGAGACAACAATGCATCTGCTTTGGGACTGCAATTTTGCCCATGAATGTTGGAATTCTCTAATTCCTGACAGACAGAGAGGAACATCAGTATATGAGGACACCATTCTTGCAATGAGATGCTTGCCAAAACCTTTTTGCTGCTAAAATAGTTATTTTGGGTTGTTGGAACATCTAGATTCAGAGAAATGGGAAAATATTCAGGTCTCTCCCTCACACCATTCAATCGTGGAGATTTCATCTCAAACATGATTTGAGACTACTTCGACATAGAATCAAGAATAAGTTTGAATCAAGTTTCATTCTGTGGCTAAACAATAACTTGTAATAGTTCAATTTTTGGGGGAAAAAGTTTTGGGATGTTTTGACTTTTTGATTTTTATAAATAAAATCCGTTACCAAGTGTAATTACCACCATGTTCCAAAGGGTATTTTCCCTAATACATGATACTATGTATTACGGAGATAATATCATATACTAGTATCATATGCGGAAGAGGATCTGTAGTACCCTAGGTGCTCCACACACCTATATGAACATAATGTTCAAAAACATACCGGGAAATTTCAAAATATAAATCTGGGGTTTTGGGATAAGAAACCTGGGTGTCAAATATACTTTTGTGTGAAAAAAAATACCAAGAGACGTATCCGTGGCAAAAAAGACAAAAAATTCCTATGTATAGAAAGAAATTATTTGGACGGATTTTTGTTCGGACAGTATTTTCTTCGCCACGAATACGTTACTTGGTATGTTTTCACAAAACCTCACTCGGGAGTAGATTTGGGGACCTAGGTTTGATATCCCCAAATTTTAGTTTTTTAAAAAAAATTAAATATTATTTGATTAAATTTTTTATAAGGGGTGAAGCACCCAGAAGCTCCTGTGTATTTTCCTATCATATACATCAGACTAACTTATGATGCTACTACCCACTAAAGGCAGCCTACTGGCCTAGCAATTATATGATGCTCCTGATCCCCACCAGACATTAAAACCCTGTCACTATAGTGCCATTAATTTGCAGGAAAGAACGAGAACGAGTATTTAATATTTGTCTTATTGTACTGTCGCGCGATGGATAAACAACACCTGCTGCGATACCCTTGCCTTTTTCTTTTCTTTTTCTGCAGCAGAAATTATATCAGCCAGTGCTTTTGATTGCACGCTGCCCACCGCAATGGGCATATCCTTCATTGCCTCTGTCTATTTATTTCATTGTCGCTCCACATTTAGCACCTGCCATCTTTTCTACTCACTCTGTCTAGGTGAATAAGGGAGTGTTTGGTTTCAGAGACTTTTTTATGTTGGGATTAGAAAAGGTCCCTAGCAAACCAAACAGGGGGGCTTTTTTGAAACTTTTTGCTAAAAGTCCTTAGAAGCATCACTTTGAGAGTCTTTTTCAAAAAGTCCTAGCGACTAAAAAAGTCCTAGGACTAGAGAACCAAACACCACCTAAGGCTGGTCATAGTGGGGAGTAACTTATACTAGTGTCATGCATATGACACTAGTATAAGTTACTATCTTTGTCGGAGTAATGGGCCACGGGTAGGCTAACCCAGGCCCAGAACCTTTCAAGACATTGAGGCAGACTGCGCCCATCGAGACCCCAGGACGAAGAGTTGCCTTCTAAGAGTCGGCGGCGAGGTGGCCGACTGCCCACTCCCGGCCGAGTCCCAGGGATGACTTCAAGATGAGCCTACTCCTCACTGGCGACTTCCAGAGAAGCCGGCCTTGGGGAGTCGGCCCGCGACGCCAACAACCCCCATGCCCTCATAAAGAGGGACGGGATAGGGAGTGGCCATAGTAAGTTCCACTCCCACCCCTTTTTCAAGGGCAGGCGTGGCTACAGTACGCCGTACCCGCAGAGATCTCCGCGTGGCGCGACACTATTGCCATGTCGGCCCTGACGTCAGCCCTAGAGGGCGGAGTCCTGTGCCCACGACAGCCTGCTGGTACAACCCAGGGATGATGGGTCCCACCAGTCGGCGGGCGTACAAAAGACGGCGAGAGCGCCACCAGTCGGCCCGGATGGGACTCGGCCACCAGGAGTCGGCCGGCCCCTCCCACGGGCCCCACGCACCAATAATCAAACACGACAGGTAGTGGCCACAGTGATCGCCCGCCAGACGACGGAGCTGTCGCCACGACCTCATGACCGAGCCTGCGTCATTAGAGGCACGGCTACAGTAATCTGTCGGCTCCGTACCGAGCCAGTCGGCGGGCCCCAGGAGTCGGCGGATAAGACGGCGGCCAGAGAGACTGACGGCTGGGCCCGCACCCAGCCGGATTACCATTGTACCCCTGGGGGTAGGCCTATATAAACCCCTCAGGGCATCCATGCAAAGGGTTGGAATCCATTAGCACTAGACCAGATTATATAGGAAGGAGAGAGCTAGCCTTGCCTTCTCCTACCTCCAGGAAACAGCTTGAGGAGCAACCGTGTAAACACTTTGCCATAGTGATCATGCGTAGACCCCGCAGAGCAGTAGTAGGGGTATTATCTCCCCGGAGAGCCCCGAAGCTGGGTAAGATTCACTGGCGTGCATGCCTTCGCCTTATCCCGTTTCCAGGCACCGGCGACGTTCTACTCGCCCCCACCATGATAAGCCATCTTTTGGCATATGTCGCACCCAACCCCCGACAGTTGGCGCCCACCGTGGGGCCTGGTGCATCGTCGTCCGGAGACCTACTCTGGACGGGAACCCTTTTTCTCCCTGGCAAGCGCAGCCAGCCCGGCACGCCAGACGGAGTTTGCGCTGACGCGCTGCACAGCGCTGAGATCGCCTGCGCAGCCTGCTGCCTCGCCGATCTTGTCGGCGAGGTTTGCCTCTCCGACGAACCTGCATCCAACGCAGGCACGGGCGGCCCCGAGAGCCTCCTCGCGGGCCTCCTCGACCAACTCCACGTCGCCGGCGAGCCTGCCGTGGACTTGGAGTCTGTAGGCTCCACCGACCCGATGCTGGTCGACTCCGACACCGCATCGCTCGACGCGTTCCCCACCAACGTGGTGGTCTACGACGAGCCTCTCCCTCGCGCGGAGAGCGACGGAAGCACCATGACCGAGGTGCTCATCATCGGTCATGACGAGCCTCTCGGCGGAGGAGCGCATGACCCACTTGGCACGGCACTGCAAGACCTGACTGCGCCCATTCCGGAAGACGCTGACGCGGAGACGTTGGAGGCGCGCCGCCTTCAGCTCGTCGAAGGCACGAAGAAGCTGGCTAGCATGAGACGCTTGTCAGAAGCCTACCAGGGTGAGATGGATCGCGCTGTGGGTGGCTCGCCAGCCCCAGCTGGGCCCAGCCACCTTGGCGCGGTCCAGCAGCGCGGCATGGCCATCGACAACTTGTTCGGGGCAAATCGCCCTGTGTACGCCATGCCTGCGGAGAACATTCGAGCCGCCCAGGAGGCGGCGGACGAGCTGGACAACTTCGAGGGCGAAGAGCGCTGCCTGATGACGGAGCGAGTCCAGCGGCTCCTCAACGCGGCTGCCGCGCAGAACGAGGCCGACTACCACACGAAGGCACCGCAGCGACAAAAGATGACCCGCCACCACGCCGGGATCAAGGCGCGACATCTCGGACACCGACTTGCGGCGCCCGAGGAAGGAAAGACAAGGATCCGGCTGTCAACCATAGAGCGCGACCAAGACGGCCGCCCGAGAGGAGTGGAAGGACGGGACGACTGTCCGCCTCCTCCTCCTCGCAAGGAAAGGCGAGTCTCCCCGCCGCCTGTTGACCATCTGACTCTCGGCGACCGCCTTGGCCGCCGAGAGGGAGTCAGAGAAAATGACGCCCGCCACCGGATCGACTGACATCACCGATCCCTGGCGCTGGAAGAAGAAGACGAGTTGGGTCCGCCTTGTTTCGGGCCCGCATTCGAGACGAGCCCTTTCCCAAAGGGTTCACGCTCCCAAGAGACACGCCCAAGTACACCGGCTCCGTGAAGCCGGAGGACTGGCTGGTTGACTACTCCACGGCCGTCAACATAGCGAACGGCAACAAGTGTGTCGCCGTAAAATACGTTCCGCTCATGCTCCAGGGCACGTCCCGGACATGGCTGAACAGCCTGAAGCCCCGCAGCATCAACAGTTGGGTCGACTTCACCGATGCATTCGTCCGCAACTTCACAAGCACGTACAAGCGTCCTCCCAAGCCTCGTCAGCTTTCCTTATGCATGCAAGGCCCCAACGAGTCGACTCGCGACTACCTCACGCGTTGGGCCGAGCTTCGGAACTCCTTCGAGGGTGTGCACGAGGTGCAGGCTATCGAGTACTTCACTGCCGGGTGCAGAGAAGGCACCCTCCTCAAGCACAAGCTCCTCTGCGACGAGCCAGAAACCCTCGACGAGTTGTTGATCATAGGAGACAAGTATGCCACGGCCGACTCCTCCATGAAGGCGGAGATTCTAGTTAGCGCGACTGGCAAAGTGGCCCCTCAGGCTCCTAGAACTCCGGCAGGAGACGTCAGTCGGCGGCAACAGCAAAACGACCACAAGCGCAAGGCCCCGCAGCCGGCTTCCAGCAGCCGGCAGGTGGCGACAGTTGAAGACCAGCAGCCGGATGGGCAGCCTCCACCCAAGCGGCAGAAAGGTGGCAAGCCCAACTGGTTGTCGGCTTTCTCATATGAGCAGACTCTGGATGGTCCTTGCAAGTTCCATAGCGGCGCGAAGCCGTCGAATCACACCACCTGGAAGTGCCACTGGCTCACCAGGATCGCCAAAGGAGACAGCCTCCTACCTCCCCCGCCTGCTGGGCAGCAGCCTCCACCTCCGCCCCAGCAGCCGGCTGTCAGGCCAGTTGGCGTAGTACAAGACGAGTACCCCGAAGAGCACGGAGCCTACGTGATATTTACCAGCGTGGCTGATGATCAACGCAGCAGGCGGCTGCAGCAACAAGAGGTGAATGCAGTAGCATCAGAGACGCTAGAGTTCATGCACTGGTCTGAGAAGCCTATCAACTGGAGCGAAGCTGATCACCCAGAGGTGATGCCGAGTCCGGGCTCTTATGCATTGGTCTTGGATGCCACCTTTGCCACGGATAGACGAGCTGCTCATTTCTCGCGAGTTCTGATGGACGGAGGCAGCAGCATCAACATCCTGTACAAGGACACCATGGAGAAGTTAGGAATCAACCAAAGACAGCTTCAGAACAGCCGGACTGTGTTCCACGGCATTGTTCCTGGTCTTTCCTGCTCACCAATCGGCAAGATCCTGATGGACGTCCTCTTTGGAGACAAAGATCACTTCCGCCGAGAGTCAGTTTGGTTTGAGGTGGTGGATCTCGAGAGCCCATACCATGCATTACTTGGCCGACCTGCCCTGGCCAAGTTCATGGCGGTCCCCCACTACGCCTACCTCAAAATGAAGATGCCCAGTTCCAAGGGGATTCTGACCGTAGCCGGCGACTACCGGAAGTCGTCTGCCTGTGCGGCTGAGAGTAGTCGGCTGGCCGAGTCCCTAGTGATCGCGGCCGAGAAGCGGCTCCTTGACCGGGTTGTGGCGATGGCTGGCAAGCAGCTAGAGGTGTCGCCTAACCCCAAGGAGTCGGAGGCTGAGGGTTCATTCAGGCCGGCCAAAGAGACAAAGAAGATACCCTTGGATCCGGAGCACCTAGAGAGGTACGCTGTCGTAGGCGCAAACCTCGACAGCAAATAGGAAGGCGAGCTCGTCGATTTCCTCCGTGAGAATCGGGACATCTTCGTATGGTCCCCCAAAGACATGCCAGGTGTACCGACGGAATTCACTGAGCATAAGTTACATGTCCGATCTGATGCACAACCGGTCAGGCAGCCCTTGCGCCGCCTATCAGAAGAAAAGAGAACAGTTGCCGGAGAAGAGATAGCCCGACTCCTAGCAGCCAGCTTCATTATGGAAGTATTCTTTCCAGAGTGGCTAGCCAACCCGGTCCTAGTACTGAAGAAGAACAAGCAGTGGCGAATGTGTATTGACTACACAAGCCTCAACAAGGCTTGCCCCAAAGACCCGTTTGCTTTACCAAGAATTGATCAGGTGATAGACTCCACAGCCGGATGCGAGCTGTTGAGCTTTTTGGATGCATATTCAGGATATCACCAGATCAAGCTGAACCCAGCTGACAGACTGAAGAACGCCTTCGTCACACCGTTTGGAGCCTTCTGCTACCTCACCATGACGTTCGGCTTGAGGAATGCTGGCGCCACCTTTCAGCGTTGCATGCAGAAGTGCCTCCTCAAGCAACTTGGCAGAAACGCCCACGTCTACGTGGACGATGTGGTGGTGATGACGGAGAAGCGTGGAACACTGCTGGAAGACCTCAAGGAGACCTTTGAGAACCTGCGCCGATTCCAGATCAAGCTTAACCTTGAGAAGTGCGTCTTCGGAGTACCATCCGGTCAACTTCTTGGCTTCCTGGTCTCTGAACGCGGCATAGAGTGCAACCCTGTAAAGATCAAGGCCATTGAGAGGATGGAGGTACCCAGCCGACTGCTGGGCATACAAAAGTTCACCTGCTGCTTGGCTTCCATCAGCCGATTCATCAGTCGGCTGGGCGAGAAAGCTCTCCCCTTATACCAGCTCATGAAGAAGACCACTTTTTTCGAGTGGAACCACAAGGCGGATGAAGCTTTTCTCCAGTTGAAGAAGATGTTGACTACTCCACCCGTTCTGGCGGCTCCGACTCCTAAGGAGCCTATGCTCCTGTACATCGCCGCCACCAGCCGGGTAGTCAGCACAGTCATTATAGTGGAACGCAAGGAGGAAGGCAAGGCACTACCTATCTAGAGACCGGTATATTACCTGAGCGAAGTGCTGTCGACCTCCAAGCAGAACTACCCCCACTACCAGAAGATGTGCTATGGCGTGCACTTTGCCGCCAAGAAATTGAAGCCTTACTTTCAAGAGCATCCAATCACTGTGGTCTGCACGGCCCCACTTGCCGAGATCATCGGAAGCCGAGATGCTTCTGGCCGAGTGGCCAAATGGGCCATAGAGCTGGCTCCCTACACCATCCACTACCAGCCCCGCACCGCCATCAAGTCACAAGCACTGGCCGACTTCCTCGTCGACTGGGTCGAGACCCAGTACCTACCTCCAGCGCCCGACTCCACCCATTGGCGGATGCATTTCGACGGCTCCAAGATGCGCACCGGCTTAGGAGCCGACGTTGTCCTCACTCTCCTAAAGGCGGCAAGCTCAAATATGCACTGCAAATCCACTTTGCCGCCTCCAACAACGTCGCCGAGTACGAGGCGCTCATTCACGGGCTCCGGCTTGCCAAAGAACTTGGCATTCGCCGGATCCTGTGTTATGGAGACTCAGACTTAGTGGTCCAGCAGTCGTCTGGCGACTGGGATGCCAAAGATGCAAACATGGCGAGTTACCATTTCCTCGTGCAGCAACTCAGTGGATATTTCGAGGGGTGCGAGTTCCTCCACGTGCCAAGAAACGACAACGACCAAGTAGACGCCTTAGCACGAATCGGTTCTACCCGCCAAGCAATACCATCCGGCGTCGCCCTTCAACGCCTCCTCAAGCCGTCTGTCAAGCCTTCACTAGAATCAGACTCCATCTTTGTGCCGGATCCTCCCGAAGAAGTCGGATCCGACTCCAGAGCCCCGGCAGATGGTACGGGGATTTTGGCAGATGGCTCCAAAGCCGCCACAGTCGAGGCCGGCCCAGGGACTGCAGAACCCGGCCCGGGGACTGCAGCGGCCGGCCCGAAGACTCCAGAACTCGGCCCAAGAGCTGCGCCAGTCGGCCTGGGGACTTCATTAATCCAGCAAGCGGTTGCTGACTCCAGCCCGCCGCCTCCCAGCCCAGCCGCCCTCGTCCAAGTCGTAGTTCTGGCGGTCGAAGAAATAGCAGCACCCTCATGGGCCCAGCCCATCCTCAAATTCCTGGTGAGCAAAGAGCTGCCGACTGATGAGACCTTAGCTCGGCAAGTACAACGCCAAGCGGCAGCCTACACCATAGTCAACAGAGAGCTGGTCAGGCGCAGTGTCACTGGTGTCTACCAGCGCTGCGTAGAGCCAGAGCAAGGCCAAGAAATTCTCAAAGACATCCATCAAGGCGAGTGCGGCCACCATGCGGCTTCAAGAGCACTCGTCGCCAAAGCTTTCTGACACAGTTTCTTTTGGCCAACGGCCTTAGAAGAGGCCAAGGAATTGGTCCAAAAATGCAAAGGGTGCCAGAAGTTCCGCTCCAAGCCACATCAGCCGGCTTCTGCACTCAAGACCATCCCCATTGCCTGGCCTTTCGCAGTTTGGGGCCTAGACATGGTGGGACCATTCAAGATGGCACGAGGTGGCTTAACTCACTTACTTGTCGTGGTGGACAAGTTCACCAAGTGGATAGAAGCAAAGCCAATCAAGAAACTGAATGGTCCGACTGCCGTGACTTTCATCTCCGACATCACAATTCGGT
This sequence comes from Triticum urartu, assembly GCF_003073215.2. Classification (NCBI taxonomy): domain Eukaryota; kingdom Viridiplantae; phylum Streptophyta; class Magnoliopsida; order Poales; family Poaceae; genus Triticum; species Triticum urartu. Next base: position 555,425,171 of record NC_053025.1, on the reverse strand, counting down.
ACGGCATACCACACAGCATCATCACCGACAACGGCACGAATTTTGCCAAAGGCGCCTTGGCCCATTTCTATGTGACACAGGGCATCCGACTGGACCTAGCGTCCGTCGCCCATCCACAGTCAAACGGCCAGGTGGAGCGAGCAAACGGCCTCATCCTGTCCGGCATCAAGCCCCGACTGGTCGAGCCTCTGGAGCGCTCGGCTGGCTGATGGCTCGACGAGTTGCCAGCCGTCCTCTAGAGTCTGCGCACGACTCCAAACAAGTCAACCGGCTTCACGCCTTTCTTCCTCGTCTAAAGTGCTGAAGCCGTCATCCCAACGGACATAGAGTTCAATTCCCCGCGAGTCACCATGTACACCGAGGAAGAAGCAGAAGAAGCACGACAAGACAGCGTCGACCTGCTGGAAGAGGGCCGGCTGTTGGCACTCAGCTGGTCTAGCATCTACCAGCAGAGCCTGCGCAGATACTACAACAGGAAGGTCAGGCCGAGATCTTTCCAGGAGGGCAACCTCGTGCTCCGACTAATCCAGCGAACAGCCGGCCAGCACAAGCTGTCGGCGCCTTGGGAAGGCCCCTTCATCATCAGCAAAGTACTCGGCAACGACTCCTACTACCTGATCGACGCTCAGAAGCCCCGAGAACGCAAGAGGGACGACTCCGGCAAAGAGACAGAGCAGCCATGGAATGCAAATCTCCTCCGAAAATTTTACAGTTAAACGCAGTATGTATCACGCTACCTTTTGTATTAAAAGTACCAAGACTTCGGGCCCCCCGAGAAGAACTCGAGGACTGCCCTATTTTATCTATATGATAAGAAATATGCCTTCGAGTATATTAATCTTTGTTATGCCGCTTGGCACCGGGTTCGACTAGTCGGCCCGGGGACTTGCCATCCTGCGCTATGAAATGCTTCCTGCAGCCGCACAAGTAGTGTGTGGCGTCTAAGCCGTCTCCTGCCAGAAGTCGCAGCTCGCAGAGCGACTGTCTGGTGGGCAGGAGTAAGGAAGAATGGGCGTCCACATGAAAAATGGCTAAGGACTCAAAGCACAAACATAGCTTAAGGCTGGCTTCCAGCCTTTTTTCGTAAACTGACTCTTGAATAGTCGCCTTGCCGCCTTCTATCCGACTTGTTAAACAACACTAAAAACGGCTAAGTACTTGCCTTCCCAAAGTGACCAAGAATTTGATCCAGTAGCAGTCCGCAGAGCGGCTGTCCGACTGACAAAGACGGCAACTGAGGGAAGACAGCAAAGGAAAAAGGCAAAAGAACAATGAGCAAGAAAAGATAGAAGTCGGATGAATATTTACATAACAAAGGCCCTTCGCCGAATCTTCCGAGCAGAATTTCAAAATACACCCCATGGGTGGAATTGTGCGAATTAACAAGTTCTTCAAAGACTATTAGAACAGGTAAAACAAAGCCAAGGTGGCAGCCTAGGGGGCGGCAGACGGGTTTGGAGGATCGGAGGAGACGGTGGTGTTAGATGTTGGGGCGACCGGCTGGGCGGTCTCGGCTTGATCACCTCCGACGGCAGTCGGCTCGGGTGGGCACGGCTCGTTGCTGGAGGCGCGGTCGAGCTGAGGCTGGCCGTCCGCTCCGTCTTCCGGTGCCTCCGTCTCGCTTCCGTCCTCCACCTCGTCTTCCTCCTCGACGCTGGAGCCGATCACCTCCGCCGAGTCCTCGTCGTAGTCGGGGTTCAGCCCAAACCACTCCAGCGGTACCTCCCTGCCGTCTTCAGCCCGCTCAGGGACAAAGATGCTGGTGTCGGTGTACTCGGCGATCGTCGCCACACGCTTGACAAGGGCGTCTTCCGCGGCTGCCAGCTCCGGCTGGGCCTTTGACTGGAGTGTGGCCAACCGGTCTAGGTCCAGCCCCGGATACCACACCTTGACGAATTCCAAGGCTCGGCGCGCTCCGTCCCGGGCCGAGGAACCTTTCCAGGCCTCAAGACGGCCAGCCGCGACCTCCAGCCAGTCGGCAGTCCGACTGGGGGTGCGCGGTGTTGGGGAACGTAGCAGAAATTCAAAATTTTCCTACGTGTCACCAAGATCTATCTATGGAGAAACCAGCAACGAGGGGAAGGAGAGTGCATCTACATACCCTTGTAGATCGCTAAGCGGAAGCGTTCAAGAGAACGGGGCTGATGGAGTCGTACTCGTCGTGATTCAAATCACCGATGATCCTAGCGCCGAACGGACGGCACCTCCGCGTTCAACACACGTACGGAACGGAGACGTCTCCCATGCCTTGATCCAGCAAGGAGGAGGGAGAGGTTGATGGAGATCCAGCAGCACGACGGCGTGGTGGAAGTAGCGGGATTCCAACAGGGCTTCGCTAAGCGCTGCGGAGGAGGTAGATGTGTCACGGGAGGGAGAGGGAGGCGCCAGGCCTTAGATTGGTTTGCTCCTCCTTTTTCCCCACTATATATAGGGCCAAGGGAGAGGGGGAGGCGCAGCCCTTGCCCCTTCCTCCAAGGAAGGGTGCGGCCAAGGGTGGGGAGGAGTCCATCCTCCCCAAGGCACCTCGGAGGTGCCTTCCCCTTTTAGGACTCTCCTCTTTTTCCCATCTCTTGGCGCATGGGCCTCTTAGGGCTGTTGCCCTTGGCCCATATAGGCCAAGGCACACCCCCTACAGCCCATGTGGCCCCCCGGGGCAGGTGGCCCCACCCGGTGGACCCCCGGGACCCTTCCGGTGGTCCCGGTACAATACCGATGACCCCGAAACTTGTCCCGATGGCCGAAACAGGACTTCCTATATATAATTCTTTACCTCCGGACCATTCCGGAACTCCTCGTGACGTCCGGGATCTCATCTGGGACTCCGAACAACATTCGGGTTACCGCATACTAATATCTCTATAACCCTAGCCTTACCGAACCTTAAGTGTGTAGACCCTACGGGTTCGGGAGACATGCAGACATGACCGAGACGTTCTCCGGTCAATAACCAACAGCGGGATCTGGATACCCATGATGGCTCCCACATGTTCCACGATGATCTCATCGGATGAACCACGATGTCAAGGACTTAATCAATCCCGTATCCAATTCTCTTTGTCTATCAGTATGTTACTTGCCCGAGATTCGATCGTCGGTATCCAATACCTTGTTCAATCTCGTTACCGGCAAGTCTCTTTACTCGTTCCGTAACACATCATCCCGTGATCAACTCTTTGGTCACATATTGCGCATATGATGATGTCCTACCGAGTGGGCCCAGAGATACCTCTCCGCTTACACGGAGTGACAAATCCCAGTCTCGATTCGTGCCAACCCAACAGACACTTTCGGAGATACCTGTAATGCACCTTTATAGTCACCCAGTTACGTTGTGACGTTTGATACACCCAAAGCATTCCTACAGTATCCGGGAGTTGCACAATCTCATGGTCTAAGGAAATGATACTTGACATTAGAAAAGCTATAGCATACGAACTACACGATCTAGTGCTATGCTTAGGATTGGGTCTTGTCCATCACATCATTCTCCTAATGATGTGATCCCATTATCAATGACATCCAATGTCCATGGTCAGGAAACCGTAACCATCTATTGATCAACGAGCTAGTCAACTAGAGGCTTACCAGGGACATGGTGTTTTCTATGTATCCACACATGTATCTGAGTTTCCTATCAATACAATTATAGCATGGATAATAAACGATTATCATGAACAAGGAAATATAATAATAATCAATTTATTATTGCCTCTAGGGAATATTTCCAACAGTCTCCCACTTGCACTAGAGTCAATAATCTAGTTCACATCGCAATGTGATTAACATTCACAGGTCACATCGCCATGTGACTAACACCCAAGAGTTTACTAGAGTCAGTAGTCTAGTTCACATCACTATGTGATTAACACTCAATGAGTTTTAGGTTTGATCATGTTGCTTGTGAGAGAGGTTTTATTCAACGGGTCTGAACCTTTCAGATCCGTGTGTGCTTTACAAATCTCTATGTCATCTCCTAGATGCAGCTATCACGCTCTATTTGGAGCTAATCCAAATAACTGTTCTACTTGGAGCTATTCTGAATTGTTGCTCCATTATACGTATCCGGTATCTCTACTCAGAGCTATCCGGATAGGTGTTAAGCTTGCATCGACGTAACTCTTTACGACGAACTCTTTTTACCACCTCCATAACCGAGAAACTTCCTTAGTCCACTAGTCACTAAGGATAACTTTGACCGCTGTCCTGTGATCCATTCTTGAATCACTCTGGTACCCCTTGACTGACTCATGGCAAGGCACACTTCAGGTGCGGTACACAGCATAGCATACTGTAGAGCCTACGTCTTAAGCATAGGGGACGACCTTCGTCTTTTCTCTCTATTCTGCCGTGGTCGAGCTTTAAGTCTTAACTTCATACCTTATAACTCAGGCAAGAACTCCTTCTTTGACTGATCCATCTTGAACACCTTCAACATCATGTCATGGCATGTGCTCATTTTGAAAGTACCATTAAGCGTTTTGATCTATCCTTATAGATCTTGATGCTCAATGTTCAAGTAGCTTAATCCAGGTTTTCCATTGAAAAACACTTTCCAAATAACCCTATATGCTTTCCAGAAATTCTACGTCATTTCTGATCAACAACATATACTCATCAGAAATTCTATAGTGCTCCCACTCACTTCTTTGGAAATACCAGTTTCTCATAAACTTTGTATACACCCAAAATCTTTGATCATCTCATCAAAGTGTACATTCCAACTCTGAGATGCTCACTCCAGTCCTCAGAAGGATTGCTGGAGCTTTGCATACTTATTAGCATCCTTCAGGATTGACAAAACCTTCCGGTTGTATCACATACAACCTTTCCTCAAGAAAATCGTCGAGGAAACAATGTTTTTTTGACATCCTATCTGCAAGATTTCATAAATAATGCAGTAATCGCTAATATAATTCCAACAGACTCTTAGCATCGCTACGAGTGAGAAAGTCTCATCGTAGTCAACTCTTTGAACTTGTCGGAAAACATCTTAACGACAAGTCGAGCTTTCTTAATGGTGACATTTACCATCATTGTCCGTCTTCCTTTTAAAATCCATCTATACTCAACAGCCTTACGACCATCGAGCCATTCTGCCAAAGTCTACACTTTGTTTTCATACATGGATCCTCTCTCGGATTTTATGGTCTTGAGCCATTTATCGGAATCCGGGCCCACCATCGCTTCTCCATAGCTCGTAGGTTCATTGTTGTCTAGCAACATGACTTCCAAGACAGGATTACGTACCACTCTGAAGTAGTATGCATCCTTGTCATCCCACGAGGTTTGGTAGTGACTTGATCTGAAGTTTCATGATCACTATCATAAGCTTCCACTTCAATTGGTGTAGGTGCCACAGGAACAACTTCCTGTGCCCTGCCATACACTAGTTGAAGAGACGGTTCAATAACCTCATCGAGTCTCCACCATCCTCCCACTCAATTCTTTCGAGAGAAACTTTTCCTCGAGAAAGGACCCGATTCTAGAAACAATCCTTTATTGCTTTCGGATCTGAGACAGGAGGTATACCCAACTGTTTTGGGTGTCCTATGAAGATGCATTTATCCGCTTTGGGTTCGAGCTTATCTTCCTGAAACCTTTTTCACATAAGCGTCGCAGCCCCAAACTTTCAAGAAATGACAGCTTAGGTTCTCTAAGCCATAGTTCATACGGTGTCATATCATCGGAATTACGTGGTGCCCTATTTAAAGTGAATGTGGTTGTCTCTAATGCCTAACCCATAAACTATCGTGGTAATTTGATAAGAGACATCATGGTATGCATCATATCCAATAGGGTGCAGTTATGATGTTCGGACACACCATCACACTATGGTGTTCCAGGCTGTATCAGTTGTGAAACAATTTCCACAATGTCTTAATTCTGTGCCAAACTCGTAATTCAGATATTCATCTCTATGATCATATCATAGATATTTTATCCTCTTGTCACGACGATCTTTCAACTTCACCCTGAAATTACTTGAACCTTTCAATAATTCAGACTCGTGATTCATCAAGTAAATATACTCAACATTTACTCAAATCATCTGTGAAGAACATAACGATATCCACTACATGCCTCAGCACTCATTGGACTGCACACATCAAAATGTATTACTTCCAGCAAGTTGCCTTCTAGTTCCATTTTACTGAAAACGAGGCTTTCAGTCATCTTGCCCATGTGGTATGATTTGCATGTCTCAAGTGATTCAAAATCAAGTGAGTTCAAACGGTCCATTCGCATGGAGTTTCTTCATGCATATACACCAATAGACATGGTTCGCATGTCTCAAACTTTTCAAAAATGAGTGAGTCCAAAGATCCATCAACATGGAGCTTCTTCATGCGTTTTATACCGATATGACTTACGTGGCAGTGCCACAAGTAGGTGGTACTATCATTACTATCTTTTGGCATGAACATGTGTATCACTACGATCGAGATTCGATAAACCATTCATTTCAGGTGTAAGACCATTGAAGGTATTATTCAAATAAACAGAGTAACCATTATTCTCCTTAAATGAATAACCGTATTGCGATAGACGTAATCCAATCATGTCTATGCTCAACGCAAACACCAAATAACAAATATTTAGGTTTAACACCAATATCGATGGTAGAGGGAGCATGTGATGCTTGATCATATCAACATTGGAAACACTTCCAACACATATCGTCAGCTCACCTTTAGCTAGTCCCCGTTTATTCCGTAGCTTTTATTTCGAGTTACTAACACTTAGCAACCGAACCGGTATCTAATACCCTGGTGCTACTAGGAGTACTAGTAAAGTACACATCAACACAATGTATATCCAATATACTTCTATCGACCTTGCTAGCCTTCTTATCTACCAAGTATCTAGGGTAATTATGCTCCAGTGGCTGTTCCCCTTATTACAGAAGCACTTAGTCTCGGGTTTGGGTTCAACCTTGGGTTTCTTCACTAGAGCAGCAGCTGAATTGTCGTTTCATGAAGTATCCCTTCTTGCCCTTGCCCTTCTTGAAACTAGTGGTTTCACCAACCATCAACAATTGATGCTCCTTCTTGATTTCTACTTTCGCGGTGTCAAACATCGCGGATATCTCAAGGACCATCATATATGTCCCTGATATATTATAGTTCATCACGAAGCTCACGCAGCTTGGTGGTAATGACTTCGGAGAAACATCACTATCTCATCTGGAAGATTAACTCCCACTTGATTCAAGTGATTGTTGTACTCAGACAATCTGAGCACAAGCTCAACAATTGAGCTTTTCTCCCTTAGTTCGTAGGCTAAGAAAATCGTCGGAGGTCTTATACCTCTTGACGTGGGCACGAGCCTGAAATCCCAATTTCAGCCCTCGAAACATCTCATATGTTTCGCGACGTTTCAAAACGTTTTTGGTGCCTCAACTCTAAACCGTTTAACTGAACTATCATGTAGTTATCAAAATGTGTATGTCAGATGTTCGCAACATCCACAGACAACGTTCGAGGTTCAGCACACTGAGCGTTGCATTAAGGACATAAGCCTTCTATGAAGCAATGAGGACAATCCTCAGTTTACGGACCTAGTCCGCATAATTGCTACTATCAACTTCCAACTAAATTTTCTCTAGGAACATAATTAAACAGTAGAACTAAAGCGTGAGCTACGACATAATTTGCAAAATCCTTTTGACTATGTTCAGGATAATTAAGTTCATCTTATGAACTCCCACTCAGATAGACATCCCTCTAGTCATCTAAGTGATTACATGATCCGAGTGAGCTAGGCTGTGTCCGATTAACACGTGAGACGGACTAGTCAACGTCGGTGAACATCTTCATGTTGATCGTATCTTCTATACGACTCATGCTCGACCTTTCGGTCTCTGTGTTCCGAGGCCATGTCTTCACATGCTAGGCTCGTCAAGTTAACCCTAAGTGTTTTTGCATGTGTAAATCTTGCTTACACCCGTTGTATGTGAACGAAAGGATCTATCACACCCGATTAACACGTGATGCTTCGAAGCGACGAACTGTAGCAACGGTGCACAGTTAGGGGAGAACACTTCTTGAAATTTTAATGAGGGATCATCTTATTTACTACCGTCGTACTAAGTAAACAAGATGCATAACATGATAAACATCATATGCAATCAAATAGTGACATGATATGGCCAATATCATGTAGCTCCTTTGATCTTCATCTTGGGGCTCCATGATCATCTATTACAAGAACATGATCAATCTCATACATTACATATATCATTCATCACATCCTTTTGGCCATATCACATCACATAGCATACCCTGCAAAAACAAGTTAGACGTCATCTAATTGTTGTTTGCATGTTTTACGTGGCTGCTATGGGTTTCTAGCAAGAACATTTCTTACCTACGCAAAACCACAACGTGATATGCCAATTGCTATTTACCCTTCATAAGGACCCTTTTCATCAAATCCGATCCGACTAAAGTAGGAGAGACAGACACCCGCTAGCCACCTTATGCAACTAGTGCATGTTTGTCGGTGGAACCGGTCTCACGTAAGAGTACGTGTAAGGTTGGTCCGGGCCGCTTCATCCCACGATGCCGCCGAATCAAGATAAGACTAGTAACGGCAAGCATATTGAACAAAATCAACGCCCACAACTTCTTTGTGTTCTACTCGTGCATAGAATCTACGCAATAGACCTAGCTCTGATACCACTGTTGGGGAACATAGCAGAAATTCAAAATTTTCCTACGTGTCACCAAGATCTATCTATGGAGAAACCAGCAACGAGGGAAAGGAGAGTGCATCTACATACCCTTGTAGATCGCTAAGCGGAAGCGTTCAAGAGAACGGGGCTGATGGAGTCGTACTCGTCGTGATTCAAATCACCGATGATCCTAGCGCCGAACGGACGGCACCTCCGCGTTCAACACACGTACGGAACGGAGACGTCTCCCATGCCTTGATCCAGCAAGGAGGAGGGAGAGGTTGATGGAGATCCAGCAGCACGACGGCGTGGTGGAAGTAGCGGGATTCCAACAGGGCTTCGCTAAGCGCTGCGGAGGAGGTAGATGTGTCACGGGAGGGAGAGGGAGGCGCCAGGCCTTAGATTGGTTTGCTCCTCCTTTTTCCCCACTATATATAGGGCCAAGGGAGAGGGGGAGGCGCAGCCCTTGCCCCTTCCTCCAAGGAAGGGTGCGGCCAAGGGTGGGGAGGAGTCCATCCTCCCCAAGGCACCTCGGAGGTGCCTTCCCCTTTTAGGACTCTCCTCTTTTTCCCATCTCTTGGCGCATGGGCCTCTTGGGGCTGGTGCCCTTGGCCCATATAGGCCAAGGCACACCCCCTACAGCCCATGTGGCCCCCCGGGGCAGGTGGCCCCACCCGGTGGACCCCCGGGACCCTTCCGGTGGTCCCGGTACAATACCGATGACCCCGAAACTTGTCCCGATGGCCGAAACAGGACTTCCTATATATAATTCTTTACCTCCGGACCATTTCGGAACTCCTCGTGACGTCCGGGATCTCATCCGGGACTCCGAACAACATTCGGGTTACCGCATACTAATATCTCTATAACCCTAGCGTTACCGAACCTTAAGTGTGTAGACCCTATGGTTTCGGGAGACATGCAGACATGACCGAGACGTTCTCCAGTCAATAACCAACAGCGGGATCTGGATACCCATGATGGCTCCCACATGTTCCACGATGATCTCATCGGATGAACCACGATGTCAAGGACTTAATCAATCCCGTATTCAATTCTCTTTGTCTATCGGTATGTTACTTGCCCGAGATTCGATCGTCGGTATCCAATACCTTGTTCAATCTCGTTACCGGCAAGTCTCTTTACTCGTTCCGTAACACATCATCCCGTGATCAACTCTTTGGTCACATATTGCGCATATGATGATGTCCTACCGAGTGGGCCCAGAGATACCTCTCCGCTTACACGGAGTGACAAATCCCAGTCTCGATTCGTGCCAACCCAACAGACACTTTCGGAGATACCTGTAATGCACCTTTATAGTCACCCAGTTACGTTGTGACGTTTGATACACCCAAAGCATTCCTACGGTATCCGGGAGTTGCACAATCTCATGGTCTAAGGAAATGATACTTGACATTAGAAAAGCTATAGCATACGAACTACACGATCTAGTGCTATGCTTAGGATTGGGTCTTGTCCGTCACATCATTCTCCTAATGATGTGATCCCGTTATCAATGACATCCAATGTCCATGGTCAGGAAACCGTAACCATCTATTGATCAACGAGCTAGTCAACTAGAGGCTTACCAGGGACATGGTGTTGTCTATGTATCCACACATGTATCTGAGTTTCCTATCAATACAATTATAGCATGGATAATAAACGATTATCATGAACAAGGAAATATAATAATAATCAATTTATTATTGCCTCTAGGGCATATTTCCAACACGCGGAGCCTGCACGTCTGGCCACAGGGCGGCAATCGCTTGGGCGTCGACACGTTGGAGCCGTCGCAGCATCTGGTGGGCCGGCCACAGGCGAGCCCCAATGCTCAGAATATGCTCGTCAAGGGTCCGAGGGGCATCAGCGGCGATCTCCGCGCCATCCACCCTCTGCTCCTCGTGGTCGGCCTTGATAGCTTGAATGGCGGCCTGCGAGTGGCCGGGGAAGAAGTCTGCCAAGACAGAAAGAATGAAGAACAAGTTAAAAAAAACCAGGAGTCGGCTCGACCTATAGTCGGCGGCTCGAAGAAGGAAAGCAAAGAAGCTCACCGTCGACGAGGTCCTCGATCTCATGGAAGCCGGAGGCCAGCATTGCCTCCTTGTCAGTCCAGGAGGAGTGCTCGCTCGCGAACTCGGCCAGGAGGGGGGCCTCCGCCTCTTCCGCCTCCTTCTGCGTCTTCTTAAGCAGCTCTTTCTGCTCTGCCAATTTTGTGGCTAGAAGATCACGCTCTGCGGCGAGCTTGCTGCACTCCTCCCCCTTGGCGCGCAACGCGGAGTTGGCTTCGCTCAGCTGCTGTTGAAGAGTGGCGTTGGCCTTTGAAGAGAAAGAAGAAAGAGGGCGTTAAGTCATCAGCGAAGAAGGTCGCCGGGGAGATCCGGCCCGACTGCTCAGCAGTCGGCCCGAATCTCGGGGACTACAGCACGCGGGTGCGCCAGCGCGCCCCCGCAAATAAGAAAAAGGACTCACTCTGGCTCTCCAACAAGTCGGCGGTCCGCTTGCCCAGCTCTTCAACGTTGCGGTTGAAGGCGGTGACGCGGATGTTGTGATAGTCCTGTAGCAAGTATTTCAGAACAAAGGTTAGTACCCGAAACTCACCAATTGGAGTTCCGGGCCGCCTGCTCAGCAGCCGGCCCAAAACTAAGGGACTACACCCAGTGGGTGCGCTGGCGCCCCCCCACAGAGAGGAACAAGAAAACAGGGACAAAGGAGAAAGCATACCCGAATGGCTGCCCGCGACGCCAGGTGCGCCTTGGTGCAGTTTTGGATGGCATCGCTCTCAGCTCGCAGCTTCGTTTGGACATCCAGAAGTGCCTGATTTAGCGGGCCCGCGCCGCCTCCTCGCACCCACCCAATGGGCGCGGCGCTCGTCGCTTCGGCGTCTGGAATCGTCGAGCTGGCGGTGCCGGTCTCCAAGGGGTGTGGCACCGAAGTCGCCTTCTCAAGACGGCGGCGCGTTGGTGAGCCGACTTGAAGGAGTAGCCTTGCCACGGCCTCGTCTTCAGTCGGCGGCAAGGGCGGATCCGCCGGTTGTTTGCCTTGCGCGCTCCCAGACGGCGGCGGGGGCGGCTATGGCAGCGCGACCGCGTCCGGCATGGGGGCGTCGCCGCCGCCTCTCTCCATGATCGGGAACTCGCCGCCGGCTTCCCCTGACTGCCCCGTGAACTCCGGGGGCGGCGGCGCAGAGTTCAGAGGGGTGACGAACACCGCCGACCGCCGGGGCGCGACTTCCTTAGCTGGCCGCTTTGCCGCAGCGGTGGCCTCGGCCGCCTCGAGCTTCTTCAGGGTGGAGGCCTCCGCCTTCTCGGCCTCCGCTTTCTCCCGGCGGGCGGCCTCGTCCTCCTCGCGCTTCTCCTGCGCGTTCCGCTTCTCGCCTCCCAAAGGTTGGCGGCAGGGTCAATCTGCCGAGTGGTGGCAGACGTCTCCACCGACCCCATAACGGAGGTGGCGGCAACCCTCTCAAGAGTGAGGGGAGCCCTGAGCCAAGAAAAGCATATGAAAAACTCAGACAAGATCAACAAAGAGAAAATAAAGATAAGGGACGGAGGCGCTTACGCAGAGACCAGCGGCGCCTTCTTCACTTCCTTGCAGAAGCGGTTGGCTTTCGCGGCGGCCTCTTCCCGCTTGGTCGCGGCGGCCGCTCCCTTGAACTTCTTCGACCGGCCACCAAGCGTACTCGGCCCGGCCCGGCGCTTCTTCGCACCGCCTTGAGCGTCCAAGCCGGCGGAGGAACTCGCGCTTGGCTGGCCGGCCTTTGGCTGGCGACGCGGGGCGACTTCACCCTCGGCCTCGTTGTCAGGCCAGTCGGCGAAAGTGGCCCAAGGCCTGGAGCCGCCTACTTCTCCTCCTCCCTCGGCGTCGGCTTCCATGGCCGCCGCCCCCAAGTCAGGATCGTCGACGTCGCTCTCCGCCCGATCGGGGACAAACTGACGAGTCGGCCCCGCGGTGCCGGCCAAAGGAGGGACGAGAGGGTTCTGATTCAAAACAAAAACGGTCATACTTGACAAGTCGGACTCGGCAACAAAAGAAACAGAAGAAGAAGAAAGACGACTTACAATAGGCGGGGGGTTGGCGCGTGAATACGGCTCCTTGCCGAACCGCCAGTCCACCGAGAGACCGCAGTTCGCGATGTAGTTCACCGTGTTCGCCACCTCCGCATGAGGCATGTCCTTGGAGCACATCCGACTCGGGTCCCGATGACCGCTCATCTGGCAGATCAGGTGAGGTTGGCCTTGGAGTGGGAGGACTCGGCGTGCCACGAAGGCGGCCAGCAAGTCGGCCCCGGTCAAGCCCTCCGACTGCGTCAGCACTCGGAGTCGTGCGACGGCGGCGGCACCAGCGGGAGACAGCGTCTTGGCTCGGTGTGACCAGCTGGGGAGCCTTCCAATTGGCGCGCCGGCTTCGTAAGCCGGCAAGTTAACCCAGTCGCCTTCTGGGGCGATGTTCTTCACATAAAAATAGGACCGCTGCCACATCTTCACCGACTTAATCAATGCGATGGTGGGAAAAGGATTGTCGGCCACTGATCTCCGCATCGCGATGAATGCACCGCACTGGGCCGGCACGCCGGCGACGTGTGTGCCGAGCTTGGACTGGAAGAACTCACCCCAGAGCTCGATGGTGGTGAGAATGCCGAGGAAGCCTTCGCACAGGGCGGCGAAGGCAGCCAGCAGGACCACCGTGTTCGGAGTAAGGTGGTGCGGCTGGAGCCCGTGGAACTCCAAGAAGGAGCGGAAGAAGCCGCTCACCAGCAGCCCCAGGCCACGCATAAGGTGTGAGCGGAATATGACCCGCTCGCCCTCCTCCGGCGCCGGCGATATTTCTCCCTCCGGCGCGAGGCGGGCCCGCACTAAGTCGCTGCCGGGCAGCCGTGTCTGGCGGAGGATCTCGATGTCGTCATCGTCAACCTCGAAGCCATCCCACACTCCGGAGCGTACAGCAGGAGGCGCGGCGGCGGAGGAAGAGCTCATCGCAGCGGGCGCGGCGTGGTTCAGAGCAGCAGCGGCGAGAGGAAGAAGAAGCAAGAAGGAGCGAAAGGGAGTGGGGAGAATGGGCGCGCGTACTTCGCCGCCCCCCTCCCCCCGCCTACTTGTAGGCTCGTGGGCTGAGAAGCCAAGGGGGCGGTCGTGGGATTAACTGCGCTCGGGACCCCACAACCCCCACGATTTACCACACGAAGTTACCACGTGCAATAACCGCGCGGGAACCCCAACCGTCCGCGCGGCCACAACGGATCCGTTCGCATGCCGAGGTGCGGTAGTGGCGGGCCCCGCCTGTAGGCCTGTCCCGTCACGCGCGTGGGTGAGCAAACTAGCTCAGCCACGTGGCGCCTCGCGACGGGTCCACCACGGGCGGCAACCCGGAAGCTTATCAGGCACGCCGCCTGAACTCCTTCACGACGTTCAAACTTTTCTAGGGGCAAGTCGGCCTTGAGCAAGTCCGACTCCAACTAGTCGGCTTAACAGAGGACGGCTAGCGAGGCCCAGATCCAACCACCGGAGAGAAGAAACTGTTGAGGCTCCTCGACATGTCGCCCTCAGAGCCTCACCAGCTTCGGGGACTACTGTCGGAGTAATGGGCCACGGGTAGGCTAACCCAGGCCCAGAACCTTTCAAGATATTGAGGCAAACTGCGCCCCTCGAGACCCCAGGATGAAGAGCTGCCTTCTGAGAGTCGGTGGCGAGGCGGCCGACTGCCAACTCGCGGCCGAGTCCCAGGGACGACTTCAGGATGAGCTGACTCCTGACTGGCGACTTCCAGAGAAGCCGGCCTTGGGGAGTCGGCCCGCGACGCCAACAACCCCCATGCCCTCATAAAGAGGGACGGGACGGGGAGTGGCCATAGTAAGGTCCACTCCCACCCCTTTTCCAAGGGCAGGCGTGACTACAGTACGCCGTACCCGCAGAGATCTCCGCGCGGCGCGACACTATTGCCATGCCGGCCCTGACGTCAGCCCCAGAGGGCGGAGTCCTGTGCCCACGACAGCCTGCCGGTACAACCCAGGGATGATGGGTCCCACCAGTCGGCGGGCGTACGAAAGACGGCGAGAGCGCCACCAGTCGGCCCGGATGGGAGTCGGCCACCAGGAGTCGGTCGGCCCCTCCCACGGGCCCCACGCACCATTAATCAGACACGACAGGTAGTGGCCACAGTGATCGCCCGCCAGACGGCGGAGCTGTCGCCACGACCTCATGACCGAGCCTGCGTCATTAGAGGCACGGCTACAGTAATCTGCGACCGGCAAGACCCGCCCGCGGCGGACGTGGCCTGTCGGCTCCGTACCGAGCCAGTCAGCGGGCCCCAGGAGTCGGCGGATAAGACGGCGGCTAGAGAGACTGACGGCTGGGCCCGTGCCCAGCCGGATTACTATTGTACCCCTGGGGATAGGCCTATATAAACCCCCCCAGGGCATCCATGCAAAGGGTTGGAATCCATTAGCACTAGACCAGATTATATAGGAAGGAGAGAGCTAGCCTTGCCTTCTCCTACCTCCAGGAAACAGCTCGAGGAGCAACCGTGTAAACACTTTGCCATAGTGATCATGCGGAGACCCCACAGAGCAGCAGTAGGGGTATTATCTCCCCGGAGAGCCCCGAAGCTGGGTAAGATTCGCCGGCGTGCATGCCTTCGCCTTATCACGTTTCCAGGCACCAGCGACGTTCTACTCGCCCCCACTATGATAAGACATCCTTTGGCATATGTCGCACCCAACCCCCGACAATCTTCATAGTGCAAAGTAACATAGTACTAGTGTCATAGATGGCTTCATTTATTAGCTTGTAGACTCATCTTGTATTGGGAAGCGTTATGTTACAGTAACATATTATGTTACTACTTCTCATTAACTACTTGCCACATAAGCAAAACATTTTGGAGTGCGCTATGTTACTAGCTAAGTTACTCCCACTATGACTAGCCTAAGTCATCTTAGGTTGTGCATCGCAACCAAGATGGAGAGGAAAACGAGAGAACTTAATGTTTATTTGCTAATTAATACCATTGCATGCAACGAACTGACCACTGCATGTCATGTTTGGTAGTCTTAAATCATTAAAAGCATACACGCCCCACATCTCTTATTGGTTGATTCCTTTAGTTATGTCAAAAAACAAGAGACAACGTGAGAGTTATTGCACCACGCATATGTATTTTGAGACTATTTGATTTTCGTAAGGTGACTTACACACCTAGACGGAGGGAGTACATTTGAGTCACACATTCGTGTTCTATTGAGGTTCAGGTCACAAGCGGTGGATCTCCTTGGTTCAGTCCAGGTTTAGGAAACGAGGTGGTCACCTTCATAGTACTAAACATATAGCTTATCTAACATAATAAACATAGTCTCACTATAGCAACATATTACAAGTAAAACAAAAGAAACTAGATGGTCACAGCAAACGTTTGGTTGAGAGAGTAGCAGAGAAGCTCATTATTATTGCATGCCATCCATGGCGATCTAAAGTCTACTCCAAGATGGACAGAATAGTGATGAGGTACTAATTGATGCTCGGCAAACATATTATCGCATCTCAACTGGTGTGTGTGTGTGTGCGCGCGCGCGCGTGCGTGAGAGAGAGAGAGAGAGCAAAACTCTGCTGCACTGCCCCTCGTGATGAACCATTGATGAACCACTAATTAATATGTTAATACCGCACGCATCGCTATGAAATTAGAATATTCTCGTGAGGTCGCCATATATTAACAGTAGCAGACCTAATAGTAAATGGAGGCTGGTTACATTTTTAAAATTAGTGAGGTACAATGTCGACATTGGGAATGTTTTATCCACCTCTATATGTATTGAACTAAGTATTATCTATAACAATCCTATAGATCCTCAAAGGAGCGTAGATGAGCAATGCAGGAGAAGGTCGACGTATAAGGCTGGCCGTAACGAGAGTATCATAGTTAGTATCTTACATGCCAACTAGAAAATTTTGATGAGTTGGCATAAAATTAAATGAAGAAAGAGAGGATTGAATATCATGATACCGTATCTTAACAAATAATATGCTACTATATGTCATACATGACAATACAAAAGGTCACCTAAGATGCTAATACATGGACGGGAACTTATGGCTCTCGGGTGTAATTACACCCAACTTTCAAAAGAAAAATAGTAATTTGTAAGAAAGTTATAGATGTCTGAAACTTTTTGCGAACAAAGTAGATTTATTGTTGCATTCGTATAAAATCTTTCACGAAGAAATGACTTTCATGTTGTCACTAGATACGAGGTACTGTTCATGCTATATTCTCTGACAGTTTGTCATTTTTGTCAAAAATTTATCGAAGAATATTTCGTTACAGAATATTTTTGTACGACAGAAACGAGAGCTCAAGTTTGCTGGGAACAAGTTTTGGAACATTTTTTATTTTTATTTTTTTAAATAAAATCAGTTATCAGGTATAATTACCGCCATGTTCCAACGGGTATTTTCCCTAATACATGATACTCTGCATTACGGTGATAATATCATATACTAGTACATATGCATGAGACCTCTTCCAATGCAAAGGTGCTTAGATAAGGTGCTAAGTACATTAAATACCTTAGCAACTCAACTCTCCAATGCATAGGTGCTCAACTTGTTGTTGCTAAGCATATTTTATTTAATGAGTTAGCACCTAACGTCTTTTATGCATTGGTCAAATTGTTTCATTTAAGTGATTTGCCTGTGCTTGGCATTGGTTCTTTCTGGGGTTACCAAAAGGCTCTTTCCCCTTCTTAAATATTGTGTCATGTCATTTTTTCGCTTATGTGACATGCTTAGCACCTATCCACGGTGAAGCACCGGGAAAGGCCTAATGCCATGATACTTATGATAATACACACTACGGGCAGCCTGCTGGGGATCCGGCTTGCCTGCTCCCTCCCCATGCTCCCATCCGTGCTCCCACTTCATCCTACGGTTGTCTTTTTTTCTCTTTTCTTTCTAATCTAATCATCTCCCCCTCTGATTTTAAGGGGGTGGGGCCGGGCTTTATTTTATTCCAATCAAATCAAGCCACGTACGCGGGAGCATAAATGGGCACACGCCGGGAAAGCAGGCAAGTCTCGTCCGCCTAGTGGAGTAGCAAATATATGATGCTCCCGATCCCCACCCGACATTAAAGCCCTGTCACTATGGTGCCATTAATTTGCAGGAAAGGATGAGAACGAGTATTTAATATTTGCCTGATCGTAATGTCGCACGATGGATAAACAGCACCTGGAGCGACCACGAGGGCGTTTACCAAGTAGGAGCAACCAGTGCACAAAACAAACCTGATAAAGATCACGGATTCAAAACATATTTTCATTACAAGAAACACTTGACCGGTTGTCCATGAGAATTGCTACTCTCAGTACAATTGCATAATTTGGATTCTTTAATCTGCATGCATGATTCATGCATACTTAAGAATAACCCCATGCATTATTGATCATTTGATCTAGAGTACGTACATCAGACTGCATGCATCATGCGATCCAGCCCGGCCAGCCAGTCCTATATATACACGTAGCATCATCTATTTTACGATCGATCGATACACTTGGCAGAGAGCGAGATAGCTAGATCAGCTATCTCACTTCTCTGGTCTGGTCTCTGGTGTGGTGATGATCGATCGAGCATCACGTCCATTTACGTCCGTACGCCGCATGGGCCGCCTCATCGATACCTTCTCTTTTTTTCCAGCAAAAGTTGTATCAGCCAGTGGTTTTAATTGCACGCTGCCAACCGCGGTGGGCGTCTCCTTCATTATCTTTGTCTATTTATTTCATTGTCGCTCCACATTTAGCACCTGCCATCTTTTCTACTCCGTGTTCTATTCAGGTTCAGGTCACAAGCCGTAGATCTCCTTGGTTCTGTCCAGGTTTTGGAAATGAGGTGGTCACCTTGGTACTAAACATAACTTAACTAACATATTAAACATAGTATATCAACCATATTGCAAGTAAAACAAAAGAAACAAGATGGTCACAACATACGTTTGGATGAGAAGGTTATTGAAATATACACTACAAGAAACCTGCTAATCCATGACGGACTCAGCCTGTCACGGGTCAATCAAAAACCATCATGGATGCACGTCTATGACGGATTTCAAATCCGTCATGTATATCGCGTCATAATTTGACATGGTACCATCCTTGACGGTCCTTGGCCGTCATAGATCTGCCCTAAGGCCCGCCCAACCCAGACTAGGCCCATGACTTTGTGACAGAAAAGACCGTCATAGACTTGACGCCACGTAGGATATTTGATTGACCGATTGGGATGACCTGGGTGCCTAGGTGGACTCTATTTTTCGTCACAGAAACCATCACAAATTTAGGCACAAGTTTAATTTAGCCCGGCCAATTAGCCATTCCAATTCTAACACAGTACAGTTTCTTTATCATAATACATTACGCAAATCACAATGCCAATTTTGGCCCAAGACAACATATTTCCAGAGTACATCACATATTGCTGTACTTATTCCAAAGTACATCACATATCGCAGTACAATACACATAATCGCCTAGTAATTATTCAGCCATACATCAGTATCTACAAGATCACAGTTTACAAAATACGCCATGAAATGATGATTTACAACACCAATTGACGAAATACATCACATATCATGGTTAGGAACCAGCACTTTCCAGTTTACATCAACACAACATAAAAAATATCGAGGTTGTTATTCAGGTTCTTGCCGTCGGCACTCCTGATGGCAATTATCATGTCGAGACGGATTGCAATAGACAGCAAGTAGCCTGCTACACAATCATACCTACAATATTCACAACAGCGTTGAACATTTGTAAATATATGAATACATAGTAGAAATAAGAGAATTAGAACCAACTTAAAAAGTGAATTACATGTCCAAAAGTTTTAAATCGTACAATGCCTACAAATGGGAATAACAAAGAATCTACTATAAAAAAAGAATAAACATGAGGTTGCTTAATATTAATTTGAAGAAAAGTGTGTAAAATGAAAGTCTAATCAAGATGACCTAAGTGAAAACGTAATAGAATGTACACCACATAACTCGAAGTACCATAGCAGCAGCAGTTCAGGCCATATAAATCCGTCGAAAAAATTAACAAACCTAAGTTGATTTAATTATCCATGTTACTACTATGCATATCAATTATATATGCTCAGATCTAGGGGTTGCCCACTTGACCAGCATTGAGATTTATTTATAGCAGGAAACAATAATGAAATGAAACAGCTTATTTGTAAACAAGGTGACAACAAAAGGAGTATAGATCTAGTAAACAACAGAACAGACCAAACAATGCTGCATAGTACTTACATTTGTTTCACGATTTTGTTTGACATGCAACACGTCAGGTTCGTTGGTTCCAGATTAAACCACAACCATATTGTGCACTTAGGCGGGTCACTCATACCTGAATCAGTAGAAATAACAAACTTGTTGAAACCAATATATAGTAATTTCCAGGAAAGATATTGTAATGCAAACGGGTGGTAATTTCTAATGCCCTACAAAAAATTTAGTATCATGAACTATGAGAATGAATGATGATAAATAGTATATTGTGTTAGTTACAAGTGTTGAGCCCATTACACCAAGTAAATAGTCAGATTTGAAGTCAGGTCAAGTAGCAATCAGATTTTGTTCAACATGCAACGCCTCAAGCTCCTTGGTTGCTGCCTCAAACTAATCACCAAAGGCATAACTTAGAAAAGATATTGTAATGCAAATGTATAAATACTTGAACTACTTTCGAATACCTTACAGAAATTTACAACATCATGAATAGTAAGAGCGAATGGTTTTAAGCAGTTAAAATGGTGCTGCTAGTAGGTTGTAAGCACAGAAATAAGTACAGGGTAAATGTACACCCATCAAGCTAATGTTAAAGCAAGCAAAAAAAATTCGCCGAAGCTGAAAGGCCAAGATTAAATCTTAACAAAACCAAAACTGAAAAGGTACTGCTACTGCTATATTGTCGGCGTCGATCAGGCTAGAGATGTACCATTTATATTTTCCAGAATGAAGAAATTAGTCTGATAGTCTGATGTGCAGTTTCATTTCATTATTACTAAGGGGCTGTTTGGTTTATGAACAAACTCACCCTACCAAAATATTGGTCACGCCAAATCCCTTATATGATGTTTGCTTTGTTGCCAAATATTTGGCTGCCAACGAGTCCTCTAGTCCTTTCTTCACAGATTTTTGCCAAATTTTTGGCCAACCTTGGGCGGTGGAATCCCACGCCAAATAATTGGCAAGCCAATATTGGCAGGGCAGCTATAGGCAAGAACCAAACAGCCCATAACACAAAATGTTGTCTCAACTGAACCCAATTAGAATTATGCCTTCCCAAAAGTGTTTATTTCCTAACTGAATACTTACAGAACTGATTCAAATGCATACTAACTGAAATAAGGACTAAGGTACAGTGGGTTGCCGTGTATTACCTTCCCTTTCTTCATGATGTACTTGACCGGATGGCCCTCAAGCAAATTTCACAAACTTTGACACTCAACTACAATGGAAAAAATCACATAGGCAGAACATTCACATTCCCTTTAAATTCAGAATCTATTGAAATATGCACAGCCTAACGAGCGTTCAACATATTAGATTTGACTGAAAATTCAAAAGTTACCTTCAGTGGTGGCGGCAGGACAGCGACGCGAGCTCCGGCATCAGGGTAGTGCACTAACGCGAGTTCCAGCAGTCAGGGAGGGAAGTTGAGGTCGAGCTGCTCTGCATCTGAAAGGGCAGCAGTGGGCCTTGTTGTGGCGCTATCACGGAGGAAGCAACAGATCGAGCTGCCCGACGGTCGGGGAGGACAACCACAGGTCGAGCTGCCCGACGGTGGTGGAGGAACACGCGGTGGCCAGAGATGAGCCGCCAGATCCATTGAAGCCTCGCCGGCGCCGAAACCCTAGCCACGGGGAGGGCTTGTGGGCAAGCGCTGGTGGCGAGGGGAGGAAGGAGCAGAGTGAGGGGAAGAAGAGGGTGTGCCGCGCACTGGCCATAGCCGTCGAAAGTCGCTGGAATTGGGGCGGCGGCGGCGAGGAGCCGCGTGGGGGAGAGAAAGAGAGGGGCGAGAGAGAGAGTTGGCTGCGCCGCTACGGAGGAGGAAGAGAGGAGGGGTCGAGGAGGTGGTTTTAGGGTTAGGTTTTTATACGGGGAGCTGGTTATGCGGGCTTGAGTGGGCTTTGAGCGGGCTTGCGGGGCTCTACCAGGCCATCCATGACAGATTTTGAAGATGTCACCGGAAATCCGTCATGGATTAACAGATTTCTTGTAGTGATATTGCCCATCTCCCTTCATGAGTTCAGACTTTTGAATGAGTTGACTGAAACATGAATTCAATATGATATTAGAGCCAAGAGGTCTTGAGTTCAAGACCCTGCGAACATAGTATTAAATAAAAAAACGATTATGCGGCCTACATAGATCCCACGTTTAAGGACTAAATAAGCCTAAACATGAGGGGTGTGTTGAAATATATTGCTCATCTCCCTCCATCAGTTCAGACTTTTGAATGAGTTAGCTGGAGCATGATTAAATTCAATAAAGGTAACATTGCATGCCATCCATGGCGGTCTAGAGTCTAGACAAGATACAAAGAATAGTGATCGAGGTAATAATTGCTGCTCGGCAAACATATTATCACCTCTCGATTGATGTACGTGTGTGTGAGAGAGAGAGTGAGAGAGAGAGAGAGAAGCTTTGGTACACATACGTAAAGATTTCTACGTAACCTAGGCTGATTTGGTTGGAAGGGAAAAAAATGCCCAGGGCCACCCTGTGAAATCCACAGGTGTGTGTGTGTGTGGAGGGGGGTTGTTAATACCGCACACATCAGTACGGGATTAGATTATTCTTGTCATATATTAACAGTATGATGTCAGAAAAAGCAATTGACGACTACAAAAGCAGACCTAATAGTAAATGGAGGCTGGTTGCACGTTATGTGGCTCTGGCCTTCTGGTTTAGGTGGAATGATCTATTGCTGGAAAATAAAGAAAAATAGTGATACAGGGGGCATGCACGTGTTCAAATATATGGAAGGTTTGCATGAGTTGAAAAATAGGATATGGAGATCTTGCATGTACTTGATGATGTGAAGATCTTCTATGTACTAGAAAAATACTCCCTCTGTTCCATAATTTTCTGGAACATGCAAGAGCTTTGCATGTTGATTCATTAAGATTTTGGGATAAAACAACAAGTTCGCTTTATAGATTAAAAAACCAGAGGTGAAGGAGCCCCGTGGTATATTAAATAAGACGAAAGCATGGAACACATAGTGCGCACGCGATTCAAACTTATTGGGTTGGCCGAGAGACGCCATTTGGCTAGGAGCCATCTATTCAATTATGTGTGTGATTTGCATGGGATGAAAAATATTAAAGTAGGCTTAAGGCGCGTCCAACACCGACCTGCAAACCGACACGATATCTGTCCGAAAATTGGTTTGGACACTGATACGGAAACTGGCCATCCAACCGTGCCAGCACACAAATGTGAACAAAAAATTTATCACTTAGACTAGTGTGAGCACTTGAAAAAAGAAAAAAAAGTATATCACTTGAATTGAAAAAACTGAAACAATTTAGTGCCTTCCGCGACTTGAAAATTTAGTGCCTTCCATCATTAGCTAATGGCCTTCCGCATTTTGACTTGAAATTTTAGTGCCTTCCGGCATTGTGAGCACTTTAAACAGAAAAAAGAGTGTAGCACTTGAAGAGAACAAGTGAAAACAGTAGTGATTATGCCTAATGCTAGCAACCTTCTGCCAAAGAGCAAAAAAAAGCAGTGGCTTTCTCTGGACATAAGAAGGATACGTGGTGGCTTTGGATTGGCGATGTCCGGACTCCCGCAAATGTCCCCTTTGTCTCTGGTTTGCGGAAAAATGAACATCCGGTTGCGCTGGTGGATGCCCTTACATGTGTTTGATGTTGTGAAGAGTTTACCTGTGCTAGAAAAGGGTAGTACAACCTCCGTCCCTAATTACTCGTTTTAGATTTATATAGACAAATCACTACTCATCTATCAATTTATTTAACCCTTCCGCTTTTGGATAAGTAGTACCTTTCAATAGACACCAAAATACGCCAGTAATGTTTGGGTGCACCAGATCCACTTGTAGGATCAATCATGCGGAGTGCTCGGATTTATAGGTGCTAGATGTATTCATTTACTTGTTGCTCCACTCGTAGCACACTACTCACATAGATCGACAAACTATGCTAGGCGCAATAATGGAGGTGAGCGAGGAGCAGTGCGAGCTCACCCTCCACTACACGCCGTCATGGGTGCGGTAGCCCCCTGGCTTGTTCCTCTGCGTGTACTGCAGCCGCAGCTTCTACAACTCGCAGGCGTTCGGGGGCCACCAGAACGTGCACAAGGAAGAGCGCCGCCGGGAAATGATCAGTGATGTTTTCTCTAAAGGAATAGTGCAGATGGAAGCGGCGATTCGGTGCTCGAGCCCAGATGCTCCCGAAATCTTCGTCGTCCGCTCGTTACTCGGGATGCGAACAAATCCTGCTGGCGCATCTGCTGCGGAACGGGAAAAAAGGGTTGTATTCGATATACAGCAGGAAACAATGGAGCTTTTGTGGGCCCAGATCGTATGCGGGGAAAGGCCCGTTTCGCTTGACAGTTATGTGGTCCGTGGACCAGGACGTTTGGTTTGCACCGAGCCACGGATCAGAAAAGTGTGGAGCCCGTTTGGATAAAACGGCGACGTTTGGAGTCGTCTCCCCCCCCCCTCTACCCGCAGAAATCACCTCTGTTCCGCCTTCATGGATTACGGGAGGACAGGCGGCGGCGCTTGATCTTACCAGAAACTAGAAGATGGAAGATTGTGTGCTTGAGTCCTTGCTTGATGCCGTGGACAGGTTAGTTCCCGGGGGATCTAATATGTTTCTTGGGGTAAGCAGTGTCAGTGGGCACGCCGGGAGAAATAAGCTAACGCGGGCCATGACCGGCGTTGGTTGCCACTTGAAATCAGGTTCCCGCTCCGGGAGGAGTTCGTCGATAGCTTGGATCACACAGATCCGGTGCCTCTGGCCTTTCTGCTGGAGAGCTTGGCCAACGGTGGAGTCCCGGGAGACTCAAACAATGGGTCTGGTTGCGGGCAGCAGATCGGCAGCGCTGTCCCGGAGAGAGCACGCGGGGTGGTGTGCCGTCGTCCGGATGCTTCTCCTACTTAGTCGGCGCAGTCAACTGACAGAATCAACCGGCAAGCCCCCGCTGGACGAAAAGGTCTGAACCCCAAACACTGTCATTGTAGAATTGCATTTGTTCAGAGTGTTTGCCCCACGTTCATGTAGCCAAACAAAAAAAAGAATATCTGAGCTCACAGTAGCATGAATGAAAAATGCAGGAACTGATCTATGCAGCAGTAGAAATGTAAACCATGGTAGGCGATCGTAACAGTATAGCTGCTGTAACTACTTTTATGCAAATTCAGCTGGAAGTATTTTACTATTGAAGGCCGGTTTGTAAATTTAGGTTACGACTCGGTAGTGCACCACCAGACAGGACTCCATGCCCATCACGGATGAGTGCATTGGAACAATCTATTCGGAAGTATGTGGAACCTATGAAAAGTTTAGTACATCCCACACTAGGCCTAAGTTTCAGTTCATTGTGAGAGGCAACTTCTATAAGAGCCGGCTAAACGCCGAAAGGACAAAGTTAATGCAAGAAATTGTCTGCGGCTGCTCGGTAAAAACTGATTCATGTAATTATCGTTTTGGAAAATAAGTGGCAGCCATGGGTTTCGGTGCTGCAAGTGTGTTTAAATGATGGCATTTGTGTTTTTATCAAATTATACAGGGGAAACGAGAGGCAGAGAATAGTAGGTCATGCCACTATGAGTGTCCTGCATTTATAAGGCTGTTGCGCACGACCCACAACAGCTGGTACATAATAGAGCAAGGACATGGCCCATGACAAATATAACAAAGGCTATCTGGAGACAATCTTTTTCAAGCTTGCTGGAATTCTTGTTGATGTCGCGCAAAAGGAACTCTTCTACTGCACGCAAGCTGTGAACCCCTATCTTATTCATTTCAAGTGATACCTATAAGAACTAAATTGCTTCAGGGTTTATGTTGGCATCCGTGCCTTTGATTTTGCGATGGCTGCAAGGGATCCCAAAAACCTTGTATACATCCTCAGCCCAGAACTTGAGGACCTTGATGTCTGTCAGCACTATCTCTCTCCAACTGACACTTACCCTGCTCATTATCCAAGAGAAGGTAACAACCGAAGCTGATAATGCATGTATTACATGTAAAATAGGAGTGGAAGAGGTGCTGTCCAGATACATGAAAAATTGTACTGTTCAGTTAAAATTCGAGGAAGAGAATAAGAGATACGGTGAGTTCCTGTTCAATCCATTTTTGTTGCCTTGCCTATCATGCCTTCATTGAACCGAAAAAATGGACTACGACAAGAATAGACAAGTTTATATTTAGGCATTTCTGCAAAACAGAAGACACAACTTTGCCAGCTCAGCTCAACTTTGCCATAGGCCACGATCATCACAAACAGCATGAGAACCACTTGATCTTGGACTTCTGAAGATGCGTCTGGCCTGCGCAGCTCAACTTTTCCATAGGCCAACTGGCATCCGCTGGCGACAAAGCTTAGGCATAGTCTGGTCTTGAAGCTGCTCGCATGACTCATTGGCTTCCTGAGCTTCCCATCACCGCCTTGACCCAGCTGTTCATCTTTTTTCGTAATAGCCTGATCATGTCCATTGTGGCTGCTTGTAAAGTGATGGAGGAAACGACAGTCATCGCCGAAGCGGTAGTCGCTGCTGCTGCGCATTGACAAAAAAAATAGATCCACCGCAAGGAAAATGAGAGAAAATAAATCCAGCTGTTGCAAAGTGATTGCAGGCAGCAAATTTTTGTTGTAGATACAAAAGGTTGTTGTTCACGACATGCCATCCTTTCAGAAAAAGATTTGCTTTTCGAATGGAACAGCTTGATATTTATGACCGCAGAAAATTAACCTGGAGGACCTGGTGTATATCTTCTTTGATTTGTTAAATGCCAACAAAGTCAGTGTATCTTTTAACTGAAGGAACTGGTTACATGCTCCCATACTACTCCCTCCGTCCCATAATGTAAGACGTTTTTTGACACTACACTAGAGTCAAAAAACATCTTACATTATGGGATGGAGGAAGTACTTTCAAATGCAAAAAATGTTTTGAGACATCAATGCATGATTCTAGTTGTTCCCATGGACTGTTGGTGTGGAAGCAGATTGAATGCCGAGAGGACAAAGTCAATGCAGGAGATCGTTTGTGGCTGCCCGGTGTGTACTTAAATCTGTTTTTTTTCGTTTGTTAGAGAATATAAAATAGTTGGAAATGTAATTGACAATGACTCGGTTTTGCAAAGCAGGGTAAGTCAGATGCAGAGAATAGAAGGTCGTGTAGATGCGATTGACCTGCATTAATACGGCTACTGTGGGCGGCTGACAATAGTTGGTATATAATAGAGCATCATGAGAATCACAGCCAAGCACATAGATGTGTACACGAATGATCTGATACAGCTAGATGAAGTGGCGCAGGATGATGGCGAGGTGAGCACTGCAAACTCAGAGCAGGCAACGTTCGCCTTTGGTTTTATGCGATTGCTCCACGGTGATAAGTGTTCCAGGGTGAAGTCGTCCTCATGGATGGCAAAGGCGGAACGAGCTACAAGCAGGAAGTGGGCGTGGACTCAGGTTGCGGTTCTTTTGGAAGAAGGTTTCGGCGGTTTCCCAACCTCCGGCATGCAGGTCGAATAAAGTGTTGCTATAACTGATGTGGAAAATGGATCCGACCGTGTATGTGCCGATTGACTTTAGTGACACTTGCTCACACGAAGAGGGGGTCAGTAGCATCTCCTGTAAGCGTAGGCAAACAAAGAGTTGGTTTTGTTGACTGTCTATGTCGCTGTGTTTTTTCGGTCTCGCATGTAGAGCTTTGACTACTAGCGTAGTTACTGGGGTTTGCATTTTGGGAGCACTTGTTGAAGGCAGTAGTCTGGTATGCGTGAGCCAGCTTTTTTGATTGTCGAAACCATTACTGTTGTAATGTACGACCTTGTTGCCGGAGTGCATCTGTTAGTACATTTCTAGTCGTAGTTTTTTGGTCATGGCTGGTGTGAGGAGGTGCGTGCGTGTAAAAGATGCAAATCATGCCTCAGGAAATAGAAAATGGCATTCGTATTATTTCGTTAATGACAAATCATGCCTCATTGCCATGTGTAATACAGACGAGCCGGATGTGTGTCCCTTGCAGCAGCTAACCAACCAAGACGGCTCAGCCGGGTACAGGAAATCAACTGAGCCATGCACGGGTCATCTGTTCCAGCTGAAGGTGACGGTGGCCGTCGCAATTAATGCACGCAGGAACAAGCCATATTTGAGTGCAATACAATGGCTATACCTGACGCAAATACAGTCACATGCACAGATCCAGATGGTAGCGAATGGTGCTGATTTCAGGTTCAGCTGAGCGCGAGCTCAGAATGGAATATCCGTAGTGCAGATAGGCTTTTTTAGAGACCTTAGTCCAATGGAACAAATGGCCCTGGTCTCAGCGAAGGGAAAGGTGTCCTGAATGCTGGAATCCTCTGGTCGTTTTACGGTGAAATCTACTTACGCCAAACTGTCCCTTGGGCCAAAAATTAGGTTTGCCAAAGCCCTTTGGTCCGCTCGTGTACCTCCTAGAGTCCGGATTTTTCTTTGGCAGCCATCCCTTGACCGCTTGTCAATGGCAATCAACCTTCAAAAATGTCGTGGGCCAGGCAACGGTTGCTGCACGCTGTGCGAGACATCGGGAGATGTAGCCATATCCAATAGATGTGCCCCGCCTTGGTTGGGGCCTCCGGCTTTAGATGTTAGACTTTAGTACAATGTGTGTTTGGTATTTCGGTTTAGACTTTCGGCACCCCTTCATCAAGTGGACAGGAGTGGCGACAGACATTGTCAAGAAGGTGGCTTCAGACTTACTGATGTATGAGGTGGTCTTCGGTACAACCCCCCCTAAAACGTATAAAGGGTAGGGGCGGTCATTTTCACACGCCGTATAAAAATACCCGCCCGCCGTAGGCGCGCCCGCGTCGCCGTACGGCCGCCCGTACGCGCCCACGTCCGCATGCACGGGCGCCCGTAGGCGCCCACGTCCCGCATGCACGCCCCGCCCGTGTCCGCTGTGTACGCCCGAGTGATTAAAAAAACGATCGGCGAACCCTATCTTCAAGACGCCTCACCCGCCTCCTCTCACGCCGCCGCCGCAGCCGCCATCTCTGGCAGTACCTGGCCGACGAAAAAAAATGCACGCGCTGTGCGCTACACCGACAACCGCCTCGGTCGGGCAAACGCCTCCGCCGCCGGCAGCTCGTATCCGGGGACAACCGCCTCATGTGTGACGAAGGCAACGAGGTACGCGAGGCGCTGGCATAGTAATTTAAGAACGGATTTGAGTTGAAAAGATGTTACGTGATGTTTGAATGGATATTTGATTATATATGAACGTGTATAGATTGAGGCTGAAATAGGATATGACGGTGATGATGGCGGTAGCGAGGACGGATCATTGTCATTGGATGAAGACGAACATGACGGCGAAAGTATATGAGTTTGGATGAGTCTTACAGTGGCAATGTAAGTGGTCTGCATGTTCTCAACCATATTAAATACAAGCATCTGCGATGACAATAACATGTTCGACTGTGAACAGATAGGAGGGGATGATGACAATGAGGATATGGATGTAGATGATTCATATGCTGAAAGCGGAAGCCATGTAGGTTTAGAATTATGTAGGTTATTTTAAAGTGAAATTAAATACGCATCAATCTTACATATCATATTTACAATTTGCGCAGATGGAAGTGGAAGGGTATTATCAGTGGAATTTTTCCGATGATGCCAATGACGAAAACGATATCGATGCATCTTATAATAACAGCTCGAGCAAAGTAAGTAGTGGAAAGTGAATACATATGATAGTCCTCATACAACTACTTACTGACATATACCGCTCATTGTATTTTTTTTCAGGACGAGGATGGTGACGCGTGCGAAAACGACGATGATGCTGATGGTGATGAGTGCAATTTTGATACTGGGTACGATGAATACCAGCAAGAATCACTGGACAGGCATTGGACGGTGAGGTCCACGATGTTTAGGACAGACGAGGAGGCATATGATTTCTATAACGACTATGCGAAAAAGCGAGGCTTCAAAATTAGGAGGGACAACTTGAAATATAGTAAGGGTATCGACGCACATAGGCGGTTGAGGAGGTTTCTCTGTTCAAGGTCTGGGAAACGACAGGCCAAGTTTTGTACCATGGAAGGGAAGAAGCGCAGGCTGAGAGCGGAGACTCGGTGCTATTGTGAGGCCCATCTAACTGTGAAGGTTGACAGAGAGCGCTCCATTTGGTATGTCAGCAGTTTCAGCGATGATCATAGTCACACTCTTGCTAGACCAGATGAAGTTATATATCTTCGATCTCATAATCAGATAAAGGAATACCAGTAGCTCAAGATCTTAGCAATGGCAGGTGTTGGGCTCAAAAAACATTGGATTTATGACAACTTCGTTAGTAGGTATGGATCATATGCACTAGCTGGTTTCGGGAGGAGGAAGCTTTATAACATGTGTTATAGGGAGAAAATGAAGTTGCTAGCAAAGGGTGATGCGGACACTGCAATTGGTATCATGATGACGAGAAAGACAAGGGATCTAGACTTTTTCTTTGAGCACACTGTCGACGCAGAAGGAAAGCTGAAGAACATGTTCTGGTGTGATTCTCAGTCACGTCGGGATTACCTTGACTTTGGTGATGTAATCGTCTTCGACAGCACTTACAAGATGAATAGGTATGGAATGCCATTCATACCTTTTGTTGGTCTAAACAATCATCGTTGCACCACTGTGTTCGGTTATGCAGTTGTGTCAGATGAGACAGAGGATATATACGTTTGGGTGTTGCATACCTTCTTAAGAGCTCATTGTCAAAAGAAGCCAAGGTCTGTAATTACTGACGGAGACGCAGCCATGATAAGGGCCGTCAGGAAGGTCCTTACTGACGTGTGGCATCGACTATGTTCGTGGCATATTGAGAAAAACATGCAGAAACACCTCCACCACAAGTCCCTTAAGGAGTTCAGGGCTCTTATTTATTATGCCACTACACATGATGAGTTTGAGGTGAGATGGGCAGCTTTTAGAGCTAAATGGGAGTCGGAGAAAACTAAAACATGGTTGCGTAGGATGTACCGGAAGAAAAGGCTATGGGCTGCGTCATATCTGACCGGTGGGTTCTTCCTTCGTATGCGGAGTAACCAGAGGAGCGAGAGTCTGAACTCTTGCCTTCATATGCATCTTGACTCTGGCATGACAATTGTTGATATGGTTGTGCATTATGGGAACTGCATTGTTCGACTCCGTGAGAACGAGTCACACGACGACTGCCTGTCCACACAGAACTCCCTGTAGCAGTACTCGATGACTTCAAATGCAATGAAAAAGCCGCTGCCCGTGACTTCACTGCGGTGAACTTTTACCTCTTTCAGAAAGAAATGAAGAAGGCAGCGGATCTTGAGATCATAGATAGACTAAGTGGAGCCGTCAGTAGGAGATTCATAGTGGCATGGAAAAATAACAGGCAACTGAGATTCAAAGTGGACTATACACCTAGTAATTCAGAAGAAACAGTGAAGTGCAGTTGTGATAGTATGAAACGTAAAGGTCTTCCATGCAAGCATGTTCTTTATGTTTTAGCCAGGTTGAACGTGCAGGCCTTACCTAGGTGCTTAGTGCCGCGAAGATTCAGCAAGAATGCTAGAGGTGGACTGCCCGTGAAACGCACTAGCGATCTCTTCGCATGGGGATGGGCAGGTACTGAGGAGAGAACTAAGTACAGTGAGTTGACTATTTTGTCTGCGGAAGCAAATCATGCGGCATGTCATAAACCATTTCTATTTGATAAACTGAAGGCTGCTCTGGAGGATGTGATAGCAAATAAGGATGTTCAGGAGGAAGATTACGTGAGACAGCATATAGTTGCACATGATGATGCTTTTGTGCCGAATCAAAATCATGTTTTTGTTGGTGATCCAGAAAAAATCAATACAAAAGGAGCACCGAAAGGGCAGAATAACAAAGGCCGTGGTAAGGAACCTGGCGTGACTACAAACGGTAGACCCAAAGGTTTTGATGAGAAACCTATACGTCTATGCGATTTATGCAGGGGAAATGATCATTTCAAAAACAATTGTCCTCAGAATCCAAAGTATGTGCACACCATTTCATTAACGTTCTTTTCTTGTTTAGTTAATACTTTACAAATTTTTGACGTATATTACAATCTTTCTATGCAGGAACATGGCATGATGATCATAGCAAAGAAATGTTTGAATAAAAAGAACAACTTTTGATTACAGTTGACGATTTATTTGGTTGTCTTAAAGAATAGTACTTACATATTTGTTTCGTTACATTGACACGGAAGATTTGTAATCACTGTTTACTTATGTCATATTTGTTGGCACTATACTCGTTGTTCTTAATATGATATGCGACATACAAATTTTATGTTATAATATGATATGCGTTATATAAATTTAACATGATATGTATTATATATATTTTTTCGTATCAGTATATAATTTTGTATATAAATCATGCATGTTGGGCGATCAGAGGCGCTGCACAGCCGCCGGTTACTTTAACCTAAAAAAATTACGTTAACAAGCGCCCCACGGACGGCAATCCCGAGGCGCTGCACAACCCCGGTAGGCGCCGCGGGGGCGATCCCGAGGCTGACGCCGCCCTCGGGCGCAGAGGGGCGCACGCGGGACGAGGTAGAATCAGCCTCGGTGCCGGCAACGGCCAATCCTGGGGCGACGTGCGGCGCGCGCGCCCGCTGGCAGATGACACGGCCCACGTGCGCCATGTAGCGCCAAACGTGCGGCGCGAGCCTCTGAGATATCGTCGTCATATATCGTCGGAGTATTTTAAAACCACAAATCGTATATTCGCGAGAACACTCATTGAACATAAATTATAAATAAAATAGTAAAATAAGAAATGATAAAATATATTTTTAATAAATTTGCCAGGTAATATAAACTTGACATGCTAAAAATATTTGAAAACTCACATAAAGAAATAAAGCATCCACACACAATTCTCAGTCATGAACAAATAATATTTCGACAATCACGTCGAATTGTCGTATGATATTTTTATTCTTGTTTCTTCTTCGCAAGTCGAATTACTTTGTTCTTCACTTCTGTAAGCTTATTTTCGGGGGACATAATAATTCCAGCCATCATTCTTTCTCTCGAACTATCAATAGATTCCTGAAAAATAATAAAAATAATATTATTTTCATCACTTATATATGATATAATGTACTAATTTTTCTTACTTAAAATGTACCCACCTGAGAAATAGGAGTAATAAATTTTTCTCCATCCCAGTATTGAAAACAGCGAAGAATGAACAGTCCACACGAGTTCCTGTGTTAAAAAAACATAAATTCAATTTTGAAAGCACGTTAAGTAAGATAGCACTTGACCAATTAATATATTTCAAAAGCACATGGTACATGTAACTCACCCATCTTCTTGTTGAGGCATGTCGTAGGGGACTATAGGCCATGCGGACACATCCGGGAACGACATAATAGCACTGTCATTTGCATCTTCAATATCTCCTGCAAGTTGCTCTCTCTGACAAAAAAATATGAACACGTTGACTACATACGGTAAACAAATTATATGGTTAATTGTACACACATGAATACGCAACTTACAAAATTTTCAACGAATATGCTGGTAGCTTCAGAGATATTTACTTCCCCCCTCAAAGAATCAAGAATTTGGAACTCTTTCTTTCTAGTGTGCAAAACACATGTAATCCAATGGTTTTTATCCTTATTTAACGCAAAATAAGCCTATTTCATAACTTAAATATTGTTAGTAAGCTCGGCTTTCACATAAGATAGTAATGAAAATACAATTCTGCAATACAAACGGTACCTTCGGTTTTGCAAAATATTCTGTCATGCATCTGTTGAGAGGTTCATTTGCATGTGCTAAACCTTCTGGATCGTCTACTGATTTCCCTCGTCTTACTGACTTTGACCGAGTGTTCAATAACCAGTAAGATCTATATGTGTGTACAATATACCTGTCTTTGACGAGACTTGAATCCGATATGTACATCGCATAAGCGTCAATTACCTGAAATAAATGAGTAAATTTTAGATGGATGCAACATACTTAACGCATGACATAAGCATGACAATAAAAATACATACATCACCGGATATCCATGCATGGTTAAGTATCTGGCAAACTTGGTCCGCAGAAAGTCCTTCATCTTTACCGTTGTTGAATATTTCATGATTCTTATGTTTTTGTGAGTGCTCGTACGCTTTCACTTACTGCACAGCGGCACGCACCATATCATCCACAGAATGATCAAATTGAGGGGTTGTTTCATTAAACAGTTCGACAACACAAGTCAATAAAGTTAAAGTACAAATTTATACTACAAATTTCTAATAATATATTCATAGCATGTTTAACTTACTCGTTTTCGCGGAACGTTTCGCACGTTTTCTCGGAGTCTTTTTAACATAAGGAGATTTCGTGTACTTTGACCCACACCGCTTTCGCTTCGCTGGAATCACCACCTTCTTCTCTTCTACCTCGCTATTACCATCTGACAAGGCCTGTGACACTTCTTGCTCATTTTGAGGGACTTGCCATCTGTAGCTTCTATTTCATCGGTTTTTAGAGGTGATGCTTCCTTTTTTTCTGACTGCTCCGGGACCTCTATAGGATCCTCCTTCTCATCTTTAAAGCTATTCAAGTGACCAGTACTGAATTTGAACGAATCCCCTTCTTTAGAATCCAAATCATAATGCCCACTGCCATTTCGGCCATTAGGTGTGTGTTTGTCATCATACTGAAATTCTTTTTGAGGATACTTGTTTTCATACCTGGACTCACTATTCTGTCCATACAGATTTTCTTTCTCCTCTGCCATTGTGCCCGGTTTGTACCGTACACCTGTTTTATTCATTTTCTCTAACACTCTCTGCAAAAGTAAGCTCATTCACATGTTATATCTTTTTATTAATTTATCGAGTTTAATAAAGTGCATAGCAGAGTTGTTACATTTTTACCTGTGCGCATAACTCCGGCATACGAAACAATTTCTTACAAATTTCCTTCATATCATTCATAACCCGGTCCATAAAAGGCATTAGATTAGCAGGGACCTCGGACACGTTGTCCACTTTTTTCTTTCCTGTAACGGATGACTTTCGGCTACTATGTTTCTTACTGCTTTCAGCTTGTTCATCTGCAAGTTTTTTCATTCTATACTCCTTCGTAATGCAGTCATCAATCTGCAAAGTGAGTATGCAATGACAACATGAGTACATAACATTCTCAATGCATAATCAATGTACAAATAAATAAGCATTGTAATATTACCAATCCATGGCCACGACCATTTTCCAGGTCGTACTTGTCTCGTTTCTCCGCTTTAGATTCAGTCCAATTTTTCATTAGGGGAACTTGCAACGACAACGGGTCATTTTTCGGGCCGGTGGTTGGCTGCACCTTCTCCCAATATAAGTACTACAAAACAAAAGACAAAATAAGTTACGAACACATAAATTAAAGGAATATGAAGTAACATTAATTAATAGCATACCTGGAGTAGGGCTAGGTTGCCACATGGCCATTGCCTCACACGGCCGTCCTGCTTGAGTTTACCAATCTCCGTCAAACAAGTTCGCAAAGTGAACACGTTAAAATTCAACGTGCTTATCCGCTTCACGTCATGCACCAACGCGTAGTACTCCTTTGGTATGGAGACAGCCGACATGGGTGCAATAATGGTCCCTAGCAAAACAAGAACAGCCATCCGAAGAAATTCATCGTCGGCGGTATTCCTCACAATTTTTTGAATCAAGTCATCTATCATTATGTGACCATTTTTTTGTGAACGTACTGAATAGGAATTTTCTTTATTAACTCTTTCCCTTCCGTCGCAAGAATGCCAAAAACATCCTCACCTTCATTCTTAAACCCAAATATTGAAAACACATCGTCCGGTCTATGTGAAATTAGGCCTTTACTTCCACTATTTTCTTGTATCATGAATTTTTTGCTGTTTGGGTTATAACCTAACAACATAAAATGCAGCAAAAAATCTCTCATTTGTACTGACGGAATGATCAACATCTCTTCCAAGCCTGTTTCGTAGAACCTAAATCGCTGAGCGGTGGTAAATCTTTCAACGAGACTTATCCACTTGTCTATGGAACATGGAATCACACCATCGATGTCCATACTGCATGTTAATTTTTTCCTATTAATACATATGATTACACAATAGCATCGACAGAAATTGTTCGAGGTGGGAAACGTGACCTTAATCCAGGCGACAGCCGCCGAACAACGGCTGTGGCGGAGCCGAAAGCAGACTGCCCAGCGTCGGCGATCTGCGCCTGCGGGCGTGGGGCAGTCTATGCCAACGAGCGCCGTTAACTATGGACGACGATGGACGGCGCCGCACGTGCGGTGAGATTGTTGCACGCCTGAGGGCGATCGTGGTAGGGCGATCGTGGTAGGGGCGACTGGGGCACGGGGCGGCGTACGGGGGGGGGGGGGGGGGGGGGGGGCGAATGGTGTGGATAGGGTTCCGCCGTGCGTGGCGGTATACGGCGCTGTAAAGGTAAAAAAATATTTGTTCGCCGTCTGGGCCCAGGCCCGATACCGCCGAACCTATAGCGCCCAACCTATAGCGACGGCGGCCACCGCCGAACATGCTAATGTTTAGTCCCACATTGCTTCTCGTCATGCTAATTCACCTGTTTAAATACCGTAGTCTGCTTGCAATGTCAAGTCCTCTAGTGTGGCGGTATCATTTAAGGAGGTTAACGTAAATTATGCTCTGGCACTCCATAATCATGGAGTGTCAGAGCAATAATTCACTTTAATCTTCTTAAGTGAGTCCGTCCGCAATATGGGACTTTTTTTGTTTATTTTGTATTATTTTTTCCACACGCCGCAATTTTTTTTGACACGCTACAGTGTGGCACACAAGCACGCCTGCAAAATTTGGGTGTGTTTCGACACTCGATGCATTTACTATGATTTTCTCCGTGAAAATACCTAGAAAACGTCTCCCGACGTGATGCGACTTCCGTTCGTACTCCGATTCCGTCGTAATCTGACGTGCGAGACCGTGGGGGTCACTCACACGCGCATGCAAAAGTTGGGTGTGTTTCATCCATGTTGACATGTACTCACAGTACAAACCTGAGGTGTCGGTATGGGGTGTGACATGCATTCAGTATGTGTTCTCTTTCGCAAAGCCATGAAACGTCGGGATTTTTTTTGACACGCTACAGTGTGGCACACAAGCACGCCTGCAAAATTTGGGTGTGTTTCGACACTCGATGCATTTACTACGATTTTCTCTGTGAAAATACCCAGAAAACGTCTCCCGACGTGACGCAACTTCCGTTCGTACTCCGATTCCATCGTAATCTGACGTGCGAGACCGTGGGGGTCACTCACACGCGCATGCAAAAGTTGGATGTGTTTCGTCCATGTTGACATGTACTCACAGTACAAACCTGAGGTGTCGATCTGGGGTGTGACATGCATTCAGTATGTGTTCTCTTTCGCAAAGCCATGAAATGTCAGGAATTTTTTTGACACGCTACAGTGTGGCACACAAGCACGCCTGCAAAATTTGGGTGTGTTTCGACACTCGATGCATTTACTATGATTTCTCCATGAAAATACCCAGAAAACGTCTCCCGACATGACGCGACTTCCTTTCGTACTCCGATTCCGTCGTAATCTGACGTGCGAGACCGTGGGGGTCACTCACACGCGCATGTACTCATAGCAACTAGCTGATTATAATTTTTTTAATAAACTCAAAAATGTTAGGCAGTAACCAGAAAGTCATAATCAATTATTTTCAACAAATTGATTATTAGTACTTATAATTTATAATAAACAACTTATTATTCTTACTTATAAAGTAAATAATAAAATTGAGGTGCCATTTTCTATATTAACTAGTTTTTAAATGTATTTACATACTAAATTCTACATTAAGTTTTGTTCTTAACATAACTAATTAATAAATTTCATATCAAGTACTTTTTTTATGTATGAGTATTTTCCAAATTATTATTAATTATAAATTATAACAAATAACACTTTACTATTATGAAAACAACTATAGCCATTAATGCAAAACAAACAACAAATAAATAATGAACATTAAATAAATTATAAAACATTTATAAGAAATAAAAATGAACATTTTTAAACAATAAATAAATAAAACAAATAATCCCACCTGGCCCGCCGAAAGACGCCGCGCGATGGCCGGCCCAGAGTGTGCGCACGGTGCGGGGGCAGGGTCGGCGGTGAGGACTAAAGTTTAGTCCCACCTCGCCCGTCGAACCACGCCGCGATCGCCTTATATGCCTAGCTCGCACCGCCCTTTCAGAACTCCTCTGATCCCCGCCCCGTCCCGCCGCTGCCCTGTTGGCCTGTGCTGGCCGCCATTGCTGGGCCGAAAGGCCGGCCCTTTCGCCACCCGGCTTGATCGGGCCGGACCGATTAGGCGCACTTTGAGTCCTGTCAGCACAGGCGGGCTTATTGTTTTAATCATTTGTTTGGCTTCTATGATTCACGGCGCGGGAGAGGTGGAAGCGGCACTTTTTAGTCCCACCTCGCGCGTTGAGGGACGCCATGACCGGCTTATATAGCCACCTTTGAGCTATTTACTAGATAAGATAGTAATAATGTCATATGACTTCAACTAAAGTCAACCGACATTATTACTATCTTATTTTTTAATATGACTTAGTCAATTCGCGCAGAAATAACAATACTAAAGTTTTCTTATATATAATTTAAATACGAAATAAATTCTGTATTAAGTGCTCTTTTCAATATAATTACTTAATCTTATATGGTAAATACGTCAACACTACAGGTATTTTTCAACATCCTTCAAATGAACCCAATTTTTTTCCACAGTCTTGTACCATCATGAATAGGATGCATGGCAAGTTTCATGGCTTTTTGCCATTTTATGAATTTTCTATAATTTTTTCGGTCGAAACACTTTAAATGCTGACCGGACGTGACACAACGTGCTCTTCGTATTGAAATACCATAAATTTTTGGATTATGTGTGGGAGTGGGCATACTAACTCACATGCAAAATTTCAGGCTATTCTGAAGATGTCAAAAAATTGACCTTTTTCTCCATAGACCGTTCGGGTAGGAGCAAAGGCCCTGTCCGAAGACGAGTTATTTTTCGACATCCTTCAAATGAACCAAATTTTTTTCCACAGTCTTGTACCATCATTAATAGGATGCATGGCAAGTTTCGTGGCCTTTTGCCATTTTATGAATTTTCTATAATTTTTTCGGTCGAACCACTTTAAATGCTGACCGGACGTGACGCAACGTGCTCTTCGTATCGAAATACCATAACTTTTTGGATTATGTGTGGGAGTGGGCATACTAACTCACATGCAAAATTTCAGGCCATTCTGAGGATGTCAAAAAATTGACCTTCTTCTCCGTAGACCGTTTGGGTAGGAGCAAAGGCCCTGTCCGAAAACGAGTTATTTTTCGACATCCTTCAAATGAACCCAATTTTTTTCCACAGTCTTGACCATCATGAATAGGATGCATGGCAAGTTTCGTGGCTTTTTGCCATTTTATGAATTTTCTACAATTTTTTCGGTCGAAACACTTTAAATGCTGACCGGACGTGACGCAACGTGCTCTTCGTATTGAAATACCATAAATTTTTGGATTATGTGTGGGAGTGGGCATACTAACTCACATGCAAAATTTCAGGCCATTCTGAAGATGTCAAAAAATTGACCTTCTTCTCCGTAGACTGTTCGGGTAGGAGTAAAGGCCGTGTCCGAAAACGAGTTATTTTTCGACGTCCTTCAAATGAACCCAATTTTTTTCCACAGTCTTGTACCATCATGAATAGGATGCATGGCAAGTTTCGTGGCTTTTTGCCATTTTATGAATTTTCTATAATTTTTTCGGTCGAACCACTTTAAATGCTGACCGGATGTGACGCAACGTGCTCTTCGTATCGAAATACCATAAATTTTTAGATTATGTGTGGGAGTGGGCATACTAACTCACATGCAAAATTTCAGGCCATTCTGAAGATGTCAAAAATTGACCTTCTCCGTAGACCGTTTGGGTAGGAGCAAAGGCCCTGTCCGAAAACGAGTTATTTTTCGACATCCTTCAAATGAACCCAATTTTTTCCACAGTCTTGTACCATCATGAATAGGATGCATGGCAAGTTTCGTGGCTTTTTGCCATTTTATGAATTTTCTACAATTTTTTCGGTCGAAACACTTTAAATGCTGACCGGACATGGCGCAACGTGCTCTTCGTATTGAAATACCATAAATTTTTGGATTATGTGTGGGAGTGGGCATACTAACTCACATGCAAAATTTCAGGCCATTCTAAAGATGTCAAAAAATTGACCTTCTTCTCCGTAGACCGTTCGGGTAGGAGCAAAGGCCCTGTCCGAAGACGAGTTATTTTTCGACATCCTTCAAATGAACCCAATTTTTTTCCACAGTCTTGTACCATCATGAATAGGATGCATGGCAAGTTTCGTGGCTTTTTGCCATTTTATGAATTTTCTATAATTTTTTCGGTCGAAACACTATAAATGCTGACCGGACGTGACGCAACGTGCTCTTCGTATTGAAATACCATAAATTTTTGGATTATGTGTGGGAGTGGGCATACTAATTCACATGCAAAATTTCAGGCCATTCTGAAGATGTCAAAAAATTGACCTTCTTCTCCGTAGACCGTTCGGGTAGGAGCAAAGGCCCTGTCCGAAAACGATTTATTTTTCGACGTCCTTCAAATGAACCCAATTTTTTTCCACAGTCTTGTACCATCATGAATAGGATGCATGGTAAGTTTCGTGGCTTTTTGCCATTTTATGAATTTTCTATAATTTTTCGGTCGAAACACTTTAAATGCTGACCGGACGTGACGCAACGTGCTCTTCGTATTGAAATACCATAAATTTTTGGATTATGTGTGGGAGTGGGCATACTAACTCACATGCAAAATTTCAGGCCATTCTGAAGATGTCAAAAAATTGACCTTCTTTTCCGTAGAACGTTCGGGTAGGAGCAAAGGCCCTGTCCGTAAACGAGTTATTTTTCGACATCCTTCAAATGAACCCAATTTTTTTCCACAGTCTTGTACCATCATGAATAGGATGCATGGCAAGTTTCGTGGCTTTTTGCCATTTTATGAATTTTCTGTAATTTTTTCGGTCGAACCACTTTAAATGCTGACCGGACGTGACGCAACATGCTCTTCGTATCGAAATACCATAACTTTTTAGATTATGTGTGGGAGTGGGCATACTAACTCACATGCAAAATTTCCGGCCATTCTGAAGATGTCAAAAAATTGACCTTCTTCTCCGTAGACCGTTTGGGAAGGAGCAAAGGCCCTGTCCGAAAACGAGTTATTTTTTGACATCCTTCAAATGAACCAAAATTTTTTCCACAGTCTTGTACCATCATTAATAGGATGCATGGCAAGTTTCGTGGCTTTTTGCCATTTTATGATTTTTCTATAATTTTTTTGGTCGAACCACTTTAAATGCTGACCGGACGTGACGCAACGTGCTCTTCGTATTGAAATACCATAAATTTTTGGATTATGTGTGGGAGTGGGCATACTAACTCACATGCAAAATTTCAGGCCATTCTGAAGATGTCAAAAAATTGACCTTCTTTTCCGTAGACCGTTCGGGTAGGAGCAAAGGCCCTGTCCGTAAACGAGTTATTTTTCGACATCCTTCAAATGAACCCAATTTTTTTTCCACAGTCTTGTACCATCATGAATAGGATGCATGGCAAGTTTCGTGGCTTTTTGCCATTTTATGAATTTTCTGTAATTTTTTCGGTCGAACCACTTTAAATGCTGACCGGACGTGACGCAACATGCTCTTCGTATCGAAATACCATAACTTTTTAGATTATGTGTGGGAGTGGGCATACTAACTCACATGCAAAATTTCAGGCCATTCTGAAGATGTCAAAAAATTAACCTTCTTCTCCGTAGACTTTGCATAAAATGCTAAACTATCAAAAATAAGATACATAATAATGATGTGATCTGAATTACAATGCACTAGCAGCACTACCGCAGCTGCCCGAACAGTGTAACACTGTCCGGGCAGCTGCGACAGAGCTGCCCGGGCAATGCAAACTCAAATCACATTATTACTATCTATCTTATCTGATAGGGTGCATGAATCCGCCTATATAAGCCGGTCTAGGCGTCCTTCGGCGGGCGAGGTGGGACTAAACGAAACCATCCACCCGC
Organism: Triticum urartu; assembly: GCF_003073215.2. NCBI lineage: Eukaryota > Viridiplantae > Streptophyta > Magnoliopsida > Poales > Poaceae > Triticum > Triticum urartu. The sequence goes on along the minus strand of NC_053025.1, from coordinate 555,383,009 downwards.
CCCTGCGCCCTCGACCGCTCGCAGGCGCGCCTTCCAGCGGCCCACTAGGCCTACTGAAATCGGCCCACCTCACCAGTCAACGCGCAGCGCCGCGGCAGGCCGCTCGCACGCGCGCCTTAATCGGCCCACCTCGCTAGTCAACGCGCAGCGCCGCGGCAGGCCGCTCGCACCTCGCCTGCCGGAGCTCGCCCGCACCAGTTTAAATAGGTTTTTTTCAATTCAAGTTTAATTTTTATTTTATATTTTATCTTTACAATACAATTTTTTTAAAAAATATATCTTCTAATTTGTTTTCCGAGTATTATGTCAATTTTTTATTTTTGGTTTTATATTTACTTTTCTAGTTTACACAGATTTTTTCAATTGAAGTTTACTTTTTTTCTGAATTTTATTTTTTACAATACAATAGTTTTTTTAAAAACATCTTCTAACTTGTTTTGCAAATATTATGTCAATTTTTTATTTTATGGTTTTATATTTACTTTTCTAGTTTACATAGGTTTTTTTCAATTCAAGTTTAATTTTTTCTGAATTTTATTTTTTTACAATACAATAGTTTTTTTAAAAAATCTTCTAACTTGTTTTGCAAATATTATGTCAATTTTTTATTGTTTGGTTTTATATTTAATTTTCTAGTTTAATTCTTTTCTCATTTTTTTTACAATACAACTATTTTTAAAACTAAAAATAACAGTATCGATTTCAACACTTGATTGTTCAACAACATTTAAAAACCATCCATTCAAACACTCGATATTTCATTAGAGTTTTCATAGATATTTTACATAGTACTAGAAATAAAACTTAACTAAAGAACATTACGAAAATAATTAAACATTACTAAACGACATTTTCAAATAAACCCTAAACTACTCGTCCTCCACACCGCCGAAGTCTGCCTTGTCATATAGGCCGTCGCCGTTATCGCTGTCGTCGCTGCTGCTGCTGCTGTCGTCGAGGGGCACCACGGGCACGGCTGGCGCAGCCATCGAGTCCTCGAGCGCGGCGTGGTACCCGGGAAAGTCCTCCGGGTCCTCCGGGTGGACGGCGCCCGGGGCGACCTGAAGGTACTCCTGAACGAGCGGCGGCGGCTGCGGCATGTTCTCCGACTCCCGGAGCGCCGTCAGGTAGCCCGGCATGTCGGCCGGGTCGCCGGCCTCCGTCGCCAGCCGCCAGTACTCCGCCACCAATGCCGACTCTGGCTGCCGCGGCTCGGGCGGAGGGGCGCGGCTGGACCCTGCGTCGTCCCTGCCCGTGGTATGGCTGGACTCGGCGCCGTTCCTGCGATCGCCGGGGCCGAGGCGGACAGCGCCGCGGTCACCGCCTGGGCCTCCGCAGGGCGGGGGCGGGTGCATGGCGCCGAAGTCGTGGCAGGCGCGGGTCGAGCGCGCCTCGCCGCGGCGGTACAGCTGAAAGCCGTCCCCCGGCGGAGCAGGCACGACGTCGGCGACCGCCTGCGCGCGGTACGACGCGACCACCTCCTCGAAGGTGCGGCCGTCCCAGAGCTGATGCCGCCGCGCGCGGTTGTGATTCATGGGCGGGCGCGGGCTGGCGTAGGCGTGGAGACGCCGCAGCTGATCGTCGGCGAGGCGGTCCGCCCAGCCAGGGTTGTTGGGGGCGTACTGGGGGTCGGCGAGCTCCTCCGGCGACAGGCGAGCCCTGTACAGGCCGACGGCGCGGGCGAAGAGGTGGGTGCCGACCTCGGGCACCGGCGCAACGGGGACGCCGTCGACGCTCAGGCGCCACCTCGCCGGCAGGCGCACGTCGGGCACGGCGGGGATGTTGGAAATATGCCCTAGAGGCAATAATAAAAGGATTATTATTATATTTCCTTGTTCATGATAATTGTCTTTTATTCATGCTATAATTGTGTTATCCGGAAATCGTAATACATGTGTGAATACATAGACATCAAAATGTCCCTAGTAAGCCTCTAGTTGACTAGCTCGTTGATCAACAAATAGTCATGGTTTCCTGACTATGGACATTGGATGTCATTGATAACGAGATCACATCATTAGGAGAATGATGTGATGGACAAGACCCAATCCTAAACATAGCACGACATCGTATAGTTCGTTTGCTAGAGTTTTTCCAATGTCAAGTATCTTTTCCTTAGACCATGTGATCGTGTAACTCCCGGATACCGTAGGAGTGCTTTGGGTGTACCAAACGTCACAACGTAACTGGGTGACTATAAAGGTATACTACGGGTATCTCCGAAAGTGTCTGTTGGGTTGACACAGATCAAGACTGGGATTTGTCACTCCGTATGACGGAGAGGTATCTCTGGGCCCACTCAGTAATGCATCATCATAATGAACTTAAAGTGACCAAGTGTCTGGTCACGGGATCATGCATTACGGTACGAGTAAAGTGACTTGCCGGTAACGAGATTGAACGAGGTATTGGGATACCGACGATCGAATCTCGGGCAAGTAACGTACTGATTGACAAAGGGAATTGTATACGGGGTTGCTTGAATCCTCGACATCGTGGTTCATCCGATGATATCATCGAGGAGCATGTGGGAGCCAACATGGGTATCCAGATCCCGCTATTGGTTATTGACCGGAGAGCCATCTCGGTCATGTCTACATGTCTCCCGAACCCATAGGGTCTACACACTTAAGGTTCGGTGACGCTAGGGTTGTAGAGATATGAATATGCAGTAACCCGAAAGTTGTTCGGAGTCCCGGATGAGATCCCGGACGTCATGAGGAGTTCCGGAATGGTACGTAGGTGAAGAATTATATATAGGAAGTGCAATTTCGGCCATCGGGAGAGTTTCGGGGGTCACCGGTATTGTGCCGGGACCACCGGATGGGTCCCGGGGGTCCACCGGGTGGGACCACCCATCCCGGAGGGCCCCATGGCCTGAAGTGGGGAGGGGAACCAGCCCATAGTGGGCTGGTGCGCCCCCCTTGGCCCACCCCCTGCGCCGAGGGTTGGAAACCCTAGGGTGGGGGCGGCGCACCACTTGCCTTGGGGGCCACTCCACCCTTGGCCGCCGCCCCCCTAGGAGATCCCATCTCCTAGGGACGGCGCCCCCCGTTGGGGAGCCTATATAAAGGGGGGAGGGAGGGGCAGACGCACCCTTGACTCTTGGCGCCTCCCTCTCCCCTGCTACACCTCTCCTTCTCGCAGAAGAACGGCGAAGCCCTGCTGCGGTGACTGCTGCATCCACCACCACGCCGTCGTGCTGCTGGATCTTCATCAACCTCTCCTCCCCCCCTTGCTGGATCAAGAAGGAGGAGACGTTATGCTGACCGTACATGTGTTGAACACGGAGGTGCAGTCCGTTCGACGCTAGGATCTCCGGTGATTTGGATCACGTCGAGTACGACTTCCTCATCCCCGTTCTTTGAACGCTTCCGCGCGTGATCTACAAAGGTATGTAGATGCAATCCGATCACTCGTTGCTAGATGAACTCATAGATGGATCTTGGTGAAACCGTAGGAAAATTTTTGTTTTCTGCAACGTTCCCCAACAGTGATATCAGAGCCAGGTTTATGCATAGTTCTCTTTGCACGAGTAGAACACAATTTGTTGTGGGCGTAGATGTTGTCAACTTTCTTGCCGCTAGTAGTCTTATTTTGCTTCAGCAGTATTGTGGGATGAAGCGGCCCAGACCAACCTTACACGTACGCTTATGTGAGATCGGTTCCACCGACTGACATGCACTAGTTGCATAAGGTGGCTAGCGGGTGTCTGTCTCTCCCACTTTAGTTGGAGCGGATTCAATGAAAAGGGTCCTTATGAAGGGTAAGTAGAAGTTGACAAATCATGTTGTGGCTTTCACGTAGGTAAGAAAACGTTCTTGCTAGAACCCTATTGCAGCCACGTAAAACTTGCAACAACAATTAGAGGACGTCTAACTTGTTTTTGCAGCAAGTGTTTTGTGATGTGATATGGCCAAAGTTGTGATGAATGATGAATGATATATATGTGATGTATGAGATGTTCATGCTATTGTAATAGGAATCACGACTTGCATGTCGATGAGTATGACAACCGGCAGGAGCCATAGGAGTTGTCTTTATTTTTTGTATGACCTGCGTGTCATTAAGAAACGCCATGTAAATTACTTTACTTTATTGCTAAACGTGTTAGCCATAGTAGTAGAATTAATAGTTGGCGAGCAACTTCATGGAGACACGATGATGGAGATCATGGTGTCATGCCGGTGACAAGATGATCATGGAGCCCCAAGATGGAGATCAAAGGAGCTATGTGATATTGGCCATATCATGTCACTATTATTATTTGATTGCATGTGATGTTTATCATGTTTTTGCATCTTGTTTACTTAGAACAACGGTAGTAAATAAGATGATCCCTCATAATAATTTCAAGAAAGTGTTCCCCCTAACTGTGCGCCATTGCGACAGTTCATTGTTTCGAAGCACCACGTGATGATCGGGTGTGATAGATTCCAACGTTCACATACAACGGGTGTAAGACAGATTTACACATGCAAACACTTAGGTTGACTTGACGAGCCTAGCATGTACAGACATGGCCTCGGAACACAGAAGACCGAAAGGTCGAGCATGAGTCGTATAGAAGATACGATCAACATGAAGATGTTCACCGATGTTGACTAGTCCGTCTCACGTGATGATCGGACACGGCCTAGTTAACTCGGATCATGTTATACTTAGATGACTGGAGGGATGTCTATCTGAGTGGGAGTTCATTAAATAGATGAACTTAATTATTATGAACTTAGTCTAAAATATTTACAATATGTCCTGTAGATCAAATGGCCAACGTTGTCCTCAACTTCAACGCGTTCCTAGAGAAAACCAAGCTGAAAGACGATGGCAGCAATTATATGGATTGGGTCCGGAACCTGAGGATCATCCTCATGGCTGCAAAGAAAGATTATGTCCTAGAAGCACCGCTAGGTGACGCACCTGTTCTCCCTGCGGAACAAGACGTTATGAATGCTTGGTAGAGACGTGCTGATGATTACTCCCTCGTTCAGTGCGGCATGCTTTACAGCTTAAAACCGGGGCTCCAAAAGTGTTTTGAGAGACACGGAGCATATGAGATGTTCGAAGAGCTGAAAATGGTTTTTCAAGCTCATGCCCGGGTCGAGAGATATGAAGTCTCCGACAAGTTCTTCAACTGTAAGATGGACGAAAATAGTTCTGTCAGTGAGCACATACTCACTATGTCAGGGTTACATAACCGCTTGACTCAGCTGGGAGTTAATCTCCCGGATGATGCGGTCATTGACAGAATCCTTCAGTCGCTTCCACCAAGCTACAAGAGCTTTGTGATGAACTTCAATATGCAAGGGATGGAAAAGACCATTCCTAAAGTATTTGCAATGCTGAAATCAGCAGAGGTAGAAGTCAAAAAGGAACATCAAGTGTTGATGGTGAATAAAACAACTAAGTTCAAGAAAGGCAAGGGTAAGAAGAACTTCAAGAAGGACGGCAAGGGAGTTGCCGCGCCCGGCAAGCAAGCTGCTGGGAAGAAGCCAAAGAATGGACCCAAGCCTGAGACTGAGTGCTTCTATTGCAAGGAAAGTGGTCACTGGAAGCGAAACTGCCCCAAATACTTAGCGGACAAGAAGGCCAGAAAAATGAAAGGTATATGTGATATACATGTAATTGATGTGTACCTTACCAGTACTCGTAGTAGCTCCTGGGTATTTGATACCGGTGCAGTTGCTCACATTTGTAACTCAAAGCAAGAGCTGCGGAATAAGCGGAGACTCGCGAAGGACGAGGTGACGATGCGCGTCGGGAATGGTTCCAAGGTCGATGTGATCGCCGTCGGCACGCTACCTCTGCATTTACCTACGGGATTAGTTTTGAACCTCAATAATTGTTATCTAGTGCCAAGTTTGAGCATGAACATTGTATCAGGATCTCGTTTAATACGAGATGGCTACTCATTTAAATCCGAGAATAATGGTTGTTCTATTTATATGAGAGATATGTTTTATGGTCATGCTCCGATGGTGAATGGTTTATTCTTAATGAATCTCGAGCGTAATGCTACACATATTCATAGTGTGAGTACCAAAAGATGTAAGGTTGATAATGATAGTCCCACATACTTGTGGCACTGCCGCCTTGGTCACATAGGTGTCAAACGCATGAAGAAGCTCCATGCAGATGGACTTTTAGAGTCTCTTGATTATGAATCATTTGACACGTGCGAACCATGCCTCATGGGTAAAATGACCAAGACTCCGTCCTAAGGAACAATGGAGCGAGCAACCAACTTATTGGAAATCATACATACTGATGTGTGCGGTCCAATGAGTGTTGAGGCTCGCGGTGGTTATCGTTATGTTCTCACCCTCACCGATGACTTGAGTAGATATGGGTATGTCTACTTAATGAAACACAAGTCTGAGACCTTTGAAAGGTTCAAGGAATTTCAGAGTGAGGTTGAGAATCAACGTGACAGGAAAATCAAGTTCTTGCGATCAGATCGTGGAGGAGAATACTTGAGTCACGAATTTGGCACACACTTAAGAAAAAGTGGAATAGTTTCACAACTCACGCCGCCTGGAACACCTCAGCGTAATGGTGTGTCCGAATGTCGTAATCGCACTCTATTAGATATGGTGCGATCTATGATGTCTCTTACCGATTTACCACTATCATTTTGGGGCTATGCTTTAGAGACTGCCGCATTCACTTTAAATAGGGATCCGTCAAAATCCGTTGAGACGACACCGTATGAATTATGGTTTGGGAAGAAACCTAAGCTGTCATTTCTAAAAGTTTGGGGATGCGATGCTTATGTCAAGAAACTTCAACCTGAAAAGATCGAACCCAAGTCGGGAAAATGCGTCTTCATAGGATACCCTAAAGAAACTATTGGGTATACCTTCTACCTCAGATCCGAAGGCAAGATCTTTGTTGCCAAGAATGGATCCTTTCTAGAGAAGGAGTTTCTCTCGAAAGAAGTAAGTGGGAGGAAAGTAGAACTTGATGAAGTATTACCTCTTGAACCGGAAAATGGCGCAACTCAAGAAAATGTCCCTGAGGTGCCTGCACCGACTAGAGAGGAAGTTAATGATGATGATCATGAAACTTCAGATCAAGTTGCTACTGAACTTCGTAGGTCCACAAGGACACGTTCCGCACCAGAGTGGTACGGCAACCCTGTCTTGGAAATCATGTTGTTAGACAACGGTGAACCTTCGAACTATGAAGAAGCGATGGCGGGCCCGGATTCCGACAAATGGCTGGAAGCCATGAAATCCGCGATAGGATCCATGTATGAAAAGAAGTATGGACTTTGACTGACTTGCCTGTTGAGCGGCGAGCCATAGAAAATAAATGGATCTTTAAGAAGAAGACAGACGCGGATGGTAATGTGACCATCTATAAAGCTCGGCTTGTCGCTAAGGGTTATCGACAGGTTCAAGGGGTTGACTACGATGAGACTTTCTCACCGGTAGCGAAGCTGAAGTCCGTCCGAATCATGTTAGCAATTGCCGCATTCTACGATTATGAGATATGGCAAATGGACGTCAAAACGGCATTCCTTAATGGTTTCCTTAAGGAAGAATTGTATATGATGTAGCCGGAAGGTTTTGTCGATCCTAAGAATGCTGACAAGGTGTGCAAGCTCCAACGCTCGATTTATGGGCTGGTGCAAGCATCTCGGAGTTGGAACATTCGCTTTGATGAGATGATCAAAGCGTTTGGTTTATGCAGACTTATGGAGAAGCCTGCGTTTACAAGAAAGTGAGTGGGAGCTCTGTATCATTTCTCATATTATATGTGGATGACATACTTTTGATGGGAAATGATATAGAGCTTTCGGACAGCATTAAGGCCTACTTGAATAAGAGTTTTTCAATGAAGGACCTTGGAGAAGCTGCTTATATATTAGGCATCAAGATCTATAGAGATAGATCAAGACGCCTCATAGGTCTTTCACAAAGCACATACCTTGATAAGATATTGAAGAAGTTCAATATGGATCAGTCTAAGAAGGGGTTCTTGCCTGTGTTGTAAGGTGTTAAATTGAGCTCAGCTCAATGTCCGACCACGGCAGAAGATATAGAAGAGATGAGTGTCGTCCCCTATGCCTCAGCCATAGGTTCTATTATGTATGCCATGCTGTGTACCAGACCTGATGTAAACCTTGCCGTAAGTTTGGTAGGTAGGTACCAAAGTAATCCCGGCAAGGAACACTGGACAACGGTCAAGAATATCCTGAAGTACCTGAAAAGGACTAAGGAAATGTTTCTCGTTTATGGAGGTGACGAAGAGCTCGTCGTAAAGGGTTACGTCGACGCTAGCTTCGACACAGATCTGGATGACTCTAAGTCACAAACCGGATACGTGTATATTTTGAATGGTGGGGCAGTAAGCTGGTGCAGTTGCAAGCAGAGCGTCGTGGCGGGATCTACATGTGAAGCGGAGTACATGGCAGCCTCGGAGGCAGCGCATGAAGCAATTTGGGTGAAGGAGTTCATCACCGACCTAAGAGTCATACCCAATGCGTCGGGGCCGATCAAACTCTTCTGTGACAACACTTGAGCTATTGCACTTGCCAAGGAGCCCAGGTTTCACAAGAAGACCAGGCACATCAAGCGTCGCTTCAACTCCATTCGTGAAAATGTTCAAGATAGAGACATAGATATTTGTAAAGTACATACGGACCTGAATGTAGCAGATCCATTGACTAAACCTCTCCCTAGAGCAAAACATGATCAACACCAGAATTCCATGGGTGTTCGATTCATCACAATGTAACTAGATTATTGACTCTAGTGCAAGTGGGAGACTGTTGGAAATATGCCCTAGAGGCAATAATAAAAGCGTTATTATTATATTTCCTTGTTCATGATAATTGTCTTTTATTCATGCTATAATTGTGATATCCGGAAATCGTAATACATGTGTGAATACATAGACACCAACATGTCCCTAGTAAGCCTCTAGTTGACTAGCTCGTTGATCAACAGATAGTCATGGTTTCCTGACTATGGACATTGGATGTCATTGATAACGAGATCACATCATTAGGAGAATGATGTGATGGACAAGACCCAATCCTAAACATAGCACAAGATCGTATAGTTCGTTTGCTAGAGTTTTTCCAATGTCAAGTATCTTTTCCTTAGACCATGAGATCGTGTAACTCCCGGATACCGTAGGAGTGCTTTGGGTGTACCAAACGTCACAACGTAACTGGGTGACTATAAAGGTATACTACGGGTATCTCCGAAAGTGTCTGATGGGTTGACACGGATCAAGACTGGGATTTGTCACTCCATATGACGGAGAGGTATCTCTGGGCCCACTCGGTAATGCATCATCATAATGAGCTCAAAGTGACCAAGTGTCTGGTCACGGGATCATGCATTACGGTATGAGTAAAGTGACTTGCCGGTAACGAGATTGAACGAGGTATTGGGATACCGACGATCGAATCTCGGGCAAGTAACGTACCGATTGACAAAGGGAATTGTATACGGGGTTGCTTGAATCCTCGACATCGTGGTTCATTCGATGAGATCATCGAGGAGCATGTGGGAGCCAACATGGGTATCCAGATCCCGCTGTTGGTTATTGACCGGAGATCCATCTCGGTCATGTCTACATGTCTCCCGAACCCGTAGGGTCTACACACTTAAGGTTCGGTGACGCTAGGGTTGTAGAGATATGAATATGCAGTAACCCGAAAGTTGTTCGGAGTCCCGGATGAGATCCCGGACATCACAAGGAGTTCCGGAATGGTCCGGAGGTGAAGAATTATATATAGGAAGTGCAGTTTCGGCCATCGGGAGAGTTTCGGGGGTCACCGGTATTGTGCCGGGACCACCGGATGGGTCCCGGGGGTCCACCGGGTGGGACCACCCATCCCGGAGGGCCCCATGGGCTGAAGTGGGGAGGGGAACCAGCCCATAGTGGGCTGGTGCGCCCCCCTTGGCCCACCCCCTGCGCCTAGGGTTGGAAACCCTAGGGTGGGGGGGCGCCCCACTTGCCTTGGGGGCCACTCCACCCTTGGCTGCCGCCCCCCTAGGAGATCCCATCTCCTAGGGCCGGCGCCCCCCCTTGGGGAGCCTATATAAAGGGGGGAGGGAGGTGCAGCCGCACCCTTGACTCTTGGCGCCTCCCTCTCCCCTGCTACACCTCTCCCTCTCGCAGAAGAACGGCGAAGCCCTGCTGCGGTGACTGCTGCATCCACCACCACGCCGTCGTGCTGCTGGATCTTCATCAACCTCTCCTTCCTCCCTTGCTGGATCAAGAAGGAGGAGACGTTACGCTGACCGTACGTGTGTTGAACACGGAGGTGCCGTCCGTTCGGCGCTAGGATCTCCGGTGATTTGGATCATGTCGAGTACGACTTCCTCATCCACGTTTTCCGCGCGTGATCTACAAAGGTATGTAGATGCAATCCGATCACTCGTTGCTAGATGAACTCATAGATGGATCTTGGTGAAACCGTAGGAATTTTTTTGTTTTCTGCAACGTTCCCCAACAGGGGATGCCGAAGTGGGCGAGCTCCTCCGCCTCCTCCATCGTCAAGTTGGGGCGGGTCATCGTCGGCGAGAGGGAGAGGCATGGCGCGCGAGGAGGTGAAGGGCGCAAGAGGAGGACGCCGGCGACAAGGGGAGAAGGAGAGGCGAGGCGAGGGCGGTGTGCGAGCCGACGCAGGGCGCGAGGCGCTTTTTATAGGGCGTAGTGGTGGGTGGGGCGGGGGTGCCGGCGATCAATGCCGGTGGGCAGCCGAGCGGTCAAGGGCGCAGAAGGGCAGGCGGCGGCGTGCGAATCGGCACCAGCGATTAATGAGGGCGGCGTGCGCGGGCGGTCAAGCGGTGGCGTGCGCAGGCGCGCGGCAGGCGGTGGCGTGTGAATCCGCGTCGCCCGCGGACCGACGCCGGCGACGGGACGGCTCACTGCGCCGGCATTAATGGTTCGCCTAATCCGCGCCGAATTAATGGATTAGGTTTAGTACACGTGGGCCCGCCCTCCTCCTCACGTGGCGTACACCACCCACGTACGGGCGTAGAGCGGGCCGTACGGGCACGCGCCTCGCTACGCCGCGGTACGCCTCCCCCATCTTAATTTCCCATCCTACCCCTACTCACTTGTTCTCATGAAAGGGTATCTTTTAATCTGGACAGTTGATGTGTCCAGGGGGGGTTGTACCGAAGAAGAAGTGCTGATGTATTACTTTGTAAGGTTTTTATAAATAATTAATAAAATGGCTGTATGCATCTCCCAGATGCAGAGGCTGGGGGTCATCCTCCTTTTCAAAAAAAAAAAGATGTGCCCCGGCTAAGTTTTTGTGGAGCTGCGTGCCAGCGTGCATGGAAGTTTTGGAGACCACTGGCAGCCAGGGTCCTCGTCTGATATGCTTTCACTGCTACAATCGTCGTGTGGCCAGGATCATAGGTTGGCGTGGAGAGTTTTCTGGGCTTTAGCTTGGGCGCTCTGGACTACGCACAACAAATTGGCTGTCGAGGGAATCATTCTTACCCATTCCGCTAACTACATTTTGAAATGGGCTTTGTTTTCTCAGCAGTGGAGTCCTCTAGTAAATAGTTAGGACAATGACACCGTCGGAGGTGCTCCAGTAGATCAAGCATCTACATGCTTACCACACGAGCTTCTAAGCCTGCTAGCGTCCCTCGTAGCTCTTTTAGTCATCTAGTGCTTCTTGCGAGTTACGTTATTTACCCATTTGCTCATTTGCGAACCTTTTTCTTCAAGTTGTAATCACTCTTAGCGTTGGTTGCTTGTTTGACTTTATTAATTTAAAACCGGACACTGCTTGTGCCTGTATAAAAGAATGCACAGAAACATTATTCACTGCTGGCTGTGGCTATCACAGAGCATGGTAATCAGTTCAGAATGCGTGCTTCATGGGAAAGTTAACTAGGACTACTGCCTACTCAAGTTCTGATGTATTTTGAATAGCTTAGAATGTAGAAAATCTACAGGATTGATATAGATATACTTGGTTCAATTCCTATGGAGGTTGATTAAAAACTCGCAACGTCAACATTGTGCCTCACTAATTTAAAAACGTAATTAAAAGTGGAAGTTTCCGCCCTTAACTATATGTTACGAGGTAGAAATGAAGCACCGGCGAAGATTGCCTCAAACACGCGCAGGTGACCTCACCGGCGAGAGCTCTAACCAACCGGCCACCATTCGGTCTGGCCACCATTCGGTTCTCAGGGCCTCACTAGTACCCCATTTTGGTTAAGGGTCCAGCTGCATCACTGAGGTGCTCTTTGATACAAAGGATTTTTACAGGATTTTTGAAGACTTGAAATCCTTAGGGATATTTCTATGTTGGTCGTTTAATTTGTTTGATTGGATCTTAATTTTTTATAAGGAATCATTTGTGATATACACCATAGGAAATGTAACATCTACTCTAATTTCTTGAAAACAATTCAACAAGCTAAAATCTTGTAGGATTCGAATATGCATTACATCCTATTTATGTGTTTTTCCTATTCCTATGTTTTAACAATCCTGCGAATCAAAATCATGTCATCAGTTCACTTGAATTGTTTGGGTCTAAAGTGGACTCGCATCTCAATTGATTGCAAATGATGTTTGTTGAAGGATAGTTCCGACCGATATATACACGAGAATTATTAATTAATTGAATCATGAGTTCATGATAACATGTGACCATGGTATCTGTAACTTAGCTAATCATACTATTTGTAACTTATTAGTAAGAGTCATAAGCGGTTCCAGCTCAAAAAGGAAAATAATAATTATAAGCGAGATTCCAGCAATGCAGCAGGAGGCCGACGTATACAGGCCTGGCAATTATATGAAGCTCCCGATCCCCACTAGCAATTAAAGCGCTGTCACTCTCTGGTGCCATTAATTTGCAGGAAAAGCACAAAGGTTGCTGTCGCCGGCCTGGGTTCGAGTCTCCTCGTTCTTCTATAAGAATAAGACAGGGGGCTTCTTTCCCTCTGTTCTTATTCTTTAATTTGCAGGAAAGGACAAGAGCAGGTACTAGTACTTATAACATTTGTCTTCTCGTGGTGTTGCATGATGGATAAACAACAAAAATAGAGTAGCACCTGCACGACAGCATCTACAGCCGGACTGCAAATCCGCTCCCTATACGTGCGGGCGTGCCTGATCATGTCCGCAGATGTATTCAGACATGCCCTTATATTTTATTCCTGATATTCACATATCTCAAATTCATGCACGTCGACCGTACAAGCCAATGTCGTACGCAAATAAAAAATGTTTGTACCGAGCATAAATAGTGTTTATATAAATTATTTTAGGTGCACAACTCAAACATCAGTTCTTTGGTTTTCATTGTAGGTCTACATATGCTCCGCAAGAATTGAGTAGTTGCGCGTGCACCTAATGATCTTGAAAATTCTGATGTATCTACATAAAGTTAACAAGCGAAGCTACATCTTGATCTTTCAGGATCTCAACTTGTTCTGCATGTGCTTCAAAATCATTGGTTTAGGCTACACCATTACCCCCATTCTCGACAATCATATTGTGCAAAATAATACGACATGCCATGGGTTGTCACAAAGTTTCTGATTCCCACATCATTGGAGCCCCACGAACAATTCCTCAACGAGCTTGAAGCATTCTGAATGCTCTCTTCACATCTTTCCTAGCTTCTTCCTACATTGTTGCAAAGTGGCTCTGTTTCCCGCCCTGTGGTTCAAATGCAGTTTTCACAAACGCTGCCCACTGAGAATAGATGCCATCGGCAAGATAGTATCTCATGTTGTAGTCTCGGCCATTGACGGTGTAGTTACACGACGGTGATTCCCAATTGCAAAGCCTCCTGAACACCAGAGATCATTGAAGCACGTTGATGTCATTGTGAAAACCCGACATTCCAAAGAAAACATGTCAAATCCATAAGTCATGTGATGCCACTGCTTCTAGTATGATGGTGGCCTCTTTGGTGTGACCCTGATACATTTCCCGCAAACCTTTGGGGCAGTTGTTCCATTGTCAATGCATGCAATCAATTGATCCGAGCATTCTGGAAACCCTCTGGCCTCTCTAATAGCCAACAACTTCTATGTGTCATGCATATTTGGTTCTCTTAGATACTCAGCTCCAAACACATGCGGAGGAGGAAGAAGAGAGAAAAGAGCAAATGGATCCGATAGGTCCGAGGGGTGGATTTGGTGCAATTTGCAATAGGGTTGGGTTGTTGGGTCCGACATGACGGACGCGCCCGGGCGCCCATTTCGCCTCATATTTGGTCTGGATATGTAGGGTGCCCGTCAGTCCGGACGTTTGAGACCCATTTAAGGTGTCTGTCTAGGTTGCATTGTTTTTGATCAGTCAGTGAACGGGCCGTCCGTCTAGATATTTGACATGGATTTGGGGCACCCGGCTGTAGATGCTCTTCTGCCGCCAATCAAGTGTACAACACTAGTAGAAAAAGGGTCAAATGTGAAGCACATTAGTGCCGGTTTGAATTTGAGCCGGCACTAATGTGACCATTAGTGCCGGTTCCAACGGCTAGGCGGGCGGACATCATTAGTACCGGTTCGTGGATAACCTTTAGTACCGGTTCATGCCACGAACCGGTACTAATGAGGCTGTGTCAGGCTATGGTCAGTCTGGGGCCCCCACGAAGACCTTTAGTACCGGTTCATGCCATGAACCGGTGCTGGAGTTTCTTTGTAAGCTGATTTTTAGTCCCACCTCGCCAAGAGAGAGGCAGTATGAGCGGTTTATAAGCCGTGAGTGCACAGACAATGACGAAGAGTTGCAATGCTCACCTACATGTTGATTAGCTTCAAGCCTTGCGGAATAGCATAGATTGCACTGAGCTATGTGCAGTGCAGTCTACACTATTCCGAATGGCTTGAAGCAAATTAACCAGCATTGCACCTCTTTTTTATTTTTAATAACTTATTTGAACTCCGGACTTCTTTTGTGTTCAGTATGCAGCATTCAAAGCGACGTCATCAATTTCCAACATGTTCTGACATCATTTGTTGTTTTTCGGTCATTTACCTAATTGTTTAGAGAGCTAAATGACCGTGAAATTGAAAATCACTACAAAATGAATCATGAAAATGTTGAAACTTGGCATGGTATCATCATATCACCCGCATAGCATGCACGAAAGAGTAGAGAGGGTCACGGCAAAAACTGGACGCACTTCGTGTACAAACTGGACAAACTCTTTCAGAGTATCAGGGTTTCGGACGAGAACTCATCTGTTACATGGCCA